>NC_142232.1:446885-477885 GCF_049639895.1 Pseudopodoces humilis
GGCTGAGGGGGATCACGAGAAATCCATGCCTGGGTAACATCAATGTATACAATAGAACAATGTCAGTTTAATAATTAATATGTAAGTTGTATAAGGATAGATGATAAAAACATGTTCAACTCAAAACCAAATCGGGTCAGATTTGGGTATGTGTACCCCTAAAACCCAGAGCTCTTCAATAAAGCACCTTAATTTAATCATTCCATGATTATCTGTGTTCCTGAACACTAACAATTTCATCAGATTTTACTAGAATTTTGTGGGATTTTCTGTAAAATTTTGTGGGATATTGAGGAAAATTAGGGAATTTTGTGGAAATTTTTCTGGAATTTTGTGGGTTTTTCTGGAATTTTGTGCAACTTTCTGATGACTTTGTGGGATGTTTCTGGAATTTGGTAGGGTTTTGAGAAGATTTAGGGAATTTTTTTGATTTTTCTGGAATTTTGTGGGATTTTTTTGGAATTATTCTGGGATTTTGAGGAGATTTTGTGGGATGATTCTGGAATTTTGTGAGGTTTTCATAGAATTTTGTGGGATTCTGAGGAGACTTGAAGAAGTTTGAGGCATTTTTCTTAGATTTTGTGGAAATTTGTGGAGATTTTGTGGGATGTTTCAAAAATTTGATAAAGTGAGAAGATTTAAGGAATTTTGTGGGATTTTTTTTAAATGTGGAATTTCTCTTGAATTTTGCGGGATTTTCTAAAATTTTGTGGGCTTTTTGTGGAATTTTCAGGTAATTTGTGGAGATTTTTTGGGATGTTTCTGGAATTTGCTAGGGTTTTGAGAAGATGTACCGAATTTTGTGGGATTTTTCTGCAATTTTGTGGGATTTTTCTGCAATTTTGTGGGATAATGAGGAGGTTTTTTTGGATGTTTCTGGAATTTTGAAGGGTATTTCTGGAATTTTGTGGAAATTGGAGGAGTTTTTGGGGATGTTTCTGGAATTTGTTGACATTTTTAAGAATTTTGTGGAATTTTGTGGAATTTTATGGGATTTGCAGGAGACTTGAAGAATTTTGTGGGATTTTTCTTAGATTGTGTGGAAATTTGTGGAGATTTTGTGGGATGTTTCTGGAATTTGGTAGGGTTTTGAGAAGATTTAAGGAATTTTGTGGGATTTTTCTGCAATTTTGTGGGATTTTTTCGGAATGTTGTAGCATTTTTCTGCAATTTTGTGGGATATTGATGAGACTTGAAGAATTTTGAAGGATATTTCTGAAATTTTGTGGAAATTGGAGGAGATTTTTTGGGATGTTTCTGGAATTTGGTGACATTTTAAAGAATTTTGTGGAATTTTTGTGGAATTTTTGTAGAATTTTGTGGGATTCGGAGGAGACTTGAAGAATTTTGTGGGATTTTTCTTAAATTGTGTGGAAATTGGAGGAGATTTTTTGGGATATTTCTGGAATTTGGTGACATTTTAAGAATTTTGTGGAATTTTTGTAGAATTTTGTGGGATTCGCAGGAGACTTGAAGAATTTTGTGGGATTTTTCTTAGATTGTGTGGAAATTTGTGGAGATTTTGCGGGGTATTTCTGGAATTTGGTGGGCTTATGAGAAGATTTAGGGAATTTCATGGGGTTTTTTTCTGGAATTTTGTGGGGTGTGTTTGCAATTTTGTGGGATTTCCCTGGAGTGTTGTGGAATTGTCTGGAATTTTGTGAGATATTGAGGAGACTTGAAGAATTTTGAGGGATTGTTCTTACATTTTGTGGAAATTTGAAAAGATTTTGTGGAATGTTTCTGGAATTTGGTAGGGTTTTGAGAAGTTTTAGGGAATTTTGTGGGAGTTTTCTGCCATTTTGTGGGGTGTTTTCGGAATTCTGTGGGATTTCCTGTTGTAGTTAGGGCCTGGCGGAGCGGAAGACACCGGGATGTAACGGAAAGTCAGCAGACCCCCCTCTCTGTTAGGATAGCAAGGCCCCTTGTAATTAGCCAATAGCACCTAAGTGTGATGTAAGCAGATGGGAGTAACACAGTGACCCTAAGCTATTGTCCTGGGGTGACTTTATGATACTGGTATCCCCAATCGTCTGGTTTATGTTATATATTAAGTTCTGCACCTTTAAGACTGGCTTTGAGAGCAAGAGAGGGGGAAGAAGAAGCGCGCAGTTTGTGTTAAGGAAAAACATCACTCCCACACATCCCGCGCCTGGACTGTGGTGTCTGCAGCATGGACAGACAGCGGGACAGAGCTTCTCTCTGGCTTTTAGTTAGTTTTAGCTAGCTGAGGCAGAAGAGTTCCCTGGACCTTTGTTTGGTTTTTTCCCAATTTTCTTGGATCTGTGCAAGCCTGCTCTGGACTGAACACCCAGCCAAACCCCGGGAGCTCACGCCTGTGGCCCACCGGGGCCTGGGCCTCGGCACTTTCCAGCGCCGGAGGGACTGATAAGAACCTGAGTGAGCCGAGCTACACCACATGAAAAGGACTTTTCTTCCTAGACTTGCCATCCCATCGAACAGCGAGAGGTTTTATTATTTAATATTACTCAATTTCTGTTAAATAAACAGCTTTTTCCACTTCTCTCTAAGGAATTTTTTCTTTTCCCGGACCAGTTAGTGGGGAGGGGCATTTCCCTGGGGAAATCCCCATTTGGAGTTTTCCTTCCTAATTTGCCCTAAACTAAGACAAATACAGTTTTTTTGGCGCCCGAACAGGGACAAGAGAAAGTGGAAAAACCTGTACTGAGTGTTGGTTGTATTTATTCTGTATTGGGATAAAGCAGTCAGTAGCCATGTTGTTTGGATACATAATGTCTCTTGGGGTGGAGGCCTTCATGTGGACCTGGTCCCTAAAAGTTTTTGATATTTAATAAAAGTTTTTGAGTTTTAATACCTGTCTTTGCCCTCTTTCACAGTAGAGGGGCACGGATTAGAATGGTTATTGTGCTGGGCTCGGTGATAATGATTTATAGGAAGTTTATAGAACTACTGAAGTTTCTGTCAGGTATGTTTGGTTTATGGTTTCTTCGCCCGACCCTGCCTCCCAGTCCCAGTAGCACATTTTGGGAGTTTATTGGTAATTGCACACAGTTTGTTAGAGGAAGAGCAGGGGATGAGGCTTTTCAGCCTTTTCTTTCCTTCTTCTCCTTTGAATCTGTTATGTCCCTCTTTGAGAATATCCGGTTTCCCCTGAGTGTTAAGGATACCACATTCCTGGTCACTTTCCTGGTAGTTCAGCTGTTGAGCTTCCTCTATATGGTCTGCAACTTCTCTAGAGTGAGGGCTGAGATATCCAGAGGAGCCAACGAGACCCCTGCCCCAGAAGTAGACTCAGGTGTGGGAAATCCTGATTGGTGTAGAGAATGGGAGAGAATTGGCCGAACTCTGAAGGAATTTTCTGATCCCCCAGCCTGGGAATTTTCACGTGAACAAATTCAGAACCCAGATGAAGTAGGGAAATATCTGGAAGAGAATTGCTGTGATGATTCTAAGAAGAAAAATATCATTGCAATAAGCTGGGCCCTAGCGTATGCTTATCGCACGCTGCTAGATACTGTAGGGCAGGCAGATAAATCAGCAGCTACCCCAGTCACTCAGGCTGCAGCCAAACCAGACAGTGAGCCTAAGCCAGTGTCTGTTGCTCCTGCCACGAGAGGCATGAAATTCAAAACCAAAACCGATCGGCCAGTAGATGATGATAATGGTGATGCGGGGGAAGGACCCTCAAGACCAGCAACTGACCAAAAATCAGAAGGCACTGGTGAACCTTTCTCCCTGAAGGACCTTCGTGGCCTGAGAAAAGATTACACTCGACGAGCTGATGAATCTATAATTAGTTGGTTAGTCCGTCTGTGGGATGCTGCAGGTGAGGCTACAGTTCTGGATGGCACTGAAGCGAGGCATCTGGGGTCCCTGTCACACGATCCGGTTATTGACCAGGAGATGATGAGGGGGGCTGACCCTTATAGTCTCTGGGAACGGGTCCTAAGAAGTGTGGCAAAAAGATATCTGTGTGCAGACGATCTCTATATACAGCAAACTCGTTGGAAAACCATAGAACAAGGGATCCAGAGCTTGAGAGAAATGGCAATAGTAGAGATTGTCTTCGTGGGTGACTTAGGTACTAGAAATCCAGACTTGGTGCCATGTACATCTGTGATGTGGCGAAAACTTGTTCGACTTGGGCCACAAGAATACGCTTCTGCTTTAGCAACAATGAAGCGAGATGATCGGGAGGAGACTGTGCTGGATATGGCGAAGAAGCTTCGAGCATATGCAGAGACCGTGCATGGCCCCATGCAGGCAAAAATTGCAGCTATGGAAACACGTATGCAAAACTTCCAAGACAAAATGGAGGAGAATCTCAAGAAACTCAGGGAGGACCTTCTTCCAGTCTCGGCAGTACAGACCAGGAGCCCTGGTACTCAACGCAGAAGTTCCCCAGATAGAGAGAAAAAGCTACGAGCTGAGCTGTGGTGTTTCCTACATTACTGTGGAGAAAACATGAAAAGATGGGATGGAAAATCTACTGCTGCTCTGGCAAAACAGGTGCATGAATTGTAAGACAGCAAGACTCAGGGGGGATACTCCACCAAAAAGAAAGCTGCTCCAGTAGCCTGTAGTCAAACTGACAAGTATGATGATGACATGTCTGACTCCCTTGAAGGAACCTCCAAGACATATACCCAAGAAAAGAAGGATAACCAGGCTTAGAGGGGCCCTGCCTCTAGCCAGGTAGAGGCTAGGGAAAACCGTGTCTTTTGGACTGTGTGGATTCGTTGGCCTGGCACATCAGAATCACGAAAATATGAGGCCTTGGTTGACACTGGTGCACAGTGCACCCTAATCCCATCAAGATATGTGGGGACAGAATCTGTTTCTATTGCTGGTGTGACAGGGGGATCACAGGACTTTACTTTAGTGGAAGCTGATGTGAGCCTGACTGGAAATGAGTGGAAGAAACACCCCATTGTGACTGGCCCAGAGGCCCCATGCATTTTGGGCATAGACTACCTCCGAAGTGGGTATTTTAAGGACCCAAAGGGGCTTAGGTGGGCATTTGGGATAGCAGCTGTAGAGACAGAGGGCATCAAGCAATTGAACACTTTGCCTGGACTGTCAGAGAACCCATCTGCAGTAGGACTCCTAAAAGTGGAAAACAGCGAGTGCCAATTGCCACCTCAACGGTGCACCGCCGACAATATAGAACAACTCGAGATGCTGTGATCCCCATCCACAAGATGATCAGAGAGCTGGAGAGCCAAGGGGTGGTCAGCAAAACCCACTCACCCTTCAACAGCCCCATCTGGCCTGTGCGTAAATCTGAAGGAGAATGGAGATTGACTGTGGACTATCGTGCATTGAATGAAGTGACTCCACCTCTGAGCGCTGCCGTGCCGGACATGCTGGAGCTCCAGTACGAGCTGGAGTCCAAGGCAGCGAAGTGGTACGCCACTATTGACATTGCCAATGCATTTTTCTCCATTCCTCTGGCAGCAGAATGCAGGCCTCAGTTTGCCTTCACGTGGAGGGGAGTGCAGTACACCTGGAACCGACTGCCCCAGGGGTGGAAGCACAGCCCCACCATCTGCCATGGACTGATCCAGGCTGCCCTGGAAAAGGGTGAGGCTCCAGAACATCTGCAGTACATTGATGACATCATTGTTTGGGGAAAGACGGCTGAAGAGGTCTTTGAGAAAGGAGAGAAAATCATCCAGGTTCTCCTGAAAGCCGGTTTTGCCATCAAGAAGAGCAAAGTTAAGGGACCAGCTCGTGAAATTCAGTTCCTGGGGGTAAAGTGGCAAGATGGACGGCGTCAGATTCCTACTGATGTCATCAACAAGATCACAGCAATGTCTCCACCAGCCAACAAGAAGGAAACGCAAGCTTTCCTAGGTGCCATAAGTTTTTAGAAGATGCACATTCCTGAGTACAGCCAGATTGTGAGCCCTCTTTACTTGGTCACCCGCAAAAAGAACACTTTCCAGTGGGGCCCTGAACAACAACAAGCCTTTGCTCAGATCAAACAGGAGATCGCCCATGCAGTAGCCCTTGGCCCAGTCAGAACAGGACCAGACGTGAAGAACGTGCTCTACTCTGCAGCCGGGAGCCACGGTCTGTCCTGGAGCCTTTGGCAGAAAGTGCCTGGGGAGACTCGAGGCCGACCACTGGGATTCTGGAGCCGAAGCTACAGAGGGTCCGAAGCCAACTACACTCCCACAGAGAAGGAAATCTTAGCTGCCTATGAAGGAGTTCAAGCCGCCTCAGAAGTGATTGGCACAGAAGCACAACTCCTCCTGGCACCCCGACTGCCAGTGCTGGGGTGGATGTTCAAAGCAAAGGTTCCCTCTACCCACCACGCCACTGACGCTACATGGAGCAAGTGGATCGCCCTCATCACACAGCGCGCCCATATAGGAAACCCAAATTGCCCTGGGATTTTGGAGATAATTACAAACTGGCCGGAAGGTGAAAACTTTGGTCTCATTGATGAAGAGGAGCAGGAACAAGTGACACGAGCTGAAGAAGCTCCACCATACAACCAACTGCCAGCAGAAGAAACACGCTACGCTCTTTTCACTGATGGTTCCTGTCGTGTCGTAGGGATGAACTGGAAGTGGAAAGCAGCCGTATGGAGCCCCACACGACAGGTCGCAGAGGCCACTGAAGGAGAAGGTGGATCAAGCCAACTTGCTGAACTCAAAGCTGTTCAACTGGCCCTGGACATTGCTGAAAGAGAGAAGTGGCCAAAACTCTACCTCTACACTGATTCATGGATGGTAGCCAATGCTCTGTGGGGATGACTGGAAAGGTGGAAAAGGTCCGACTGGCAACGCAGAGGAAAGCCAATCTGGGCTGCTGATGAGTGGAAAGACATTGCCACCAGGGTAGAGAAACTGTCTGTGAGGGTCCGTCATGTAGATGCCCATGTCCCCAAGAGTAGGGCTAATGAAGAGCACCGAAACAATGAGCAGGTGGATGAGGCTGCAAAGATAGAGGTGTCAAAGATAGACTTAGATTGGCAACACAAGGGAGAGTTGTTCCTAGCTCAATGGGCCCATAATGCCTCAGGCCATCAGGGTAGAGATGCCACCTATAAGTGGGCACGAGACCAAGGGGTGGATCTAACCAAGAACATTATTTCCCAGGTTATCCATGACTGTGAGACGTGTGCCACAATCAAGCACGCCAAGCGGTTGAAGCCGCTATGGTACGGTGGGCGGTGGTCCAAATATAGGTATGGGGAAGCCTGGCAGATTGACTAAATCACACTGCCCCAAACCCGCCAAGGCAAGCGCTACGTGCTCACAATGGTAGAAGCCACCACTGGATGGTTGGAAACCTACCCTGTGCCTCATGCCACTGCCCGGAACACCATCCTGGGACTTGAAAAGCAAGTCCTTTGGAGGCATGGCACCCCTGAGAGGATTGAGTCAGACAATGGGACTCATTTCAAGAATAACCTTATAAACAGCTGGGCTAGGGAACATGGCATTGAGTGGGTGTACCATATCCCCTACCATGCACCTGCTGCGGGAGAAGTGGAGAGGTACAATGGACTGTTAAAGACTACCTTGAAAGCGTTGGGTGGGGGATCTTTCAAAAATTGGGAGCAGCATCTAGCAAAGGCCACCTGGATAGTTAATACCCGAGGTTCCACCAATCGAGCAGGCCCAGCCCAATCCGAGCCCCTGCATATAGTAAACAGAGACAAAGTCCCAGCAGTACATCTCAGAGGTTTGTTAGGAAAGACAGTTTGGATCAATTCTACTTCGAGTACAGACAAACCCATTAGTGGGGTTGTTTTTGCTCAAGGACCGGGTTGCACATGGTGGATAATGTGGAAAGATGGAGCAACACAATGTGTACCTCAGGGAGATCTGACGGTTGGGTGAAGATCATGAATAAATGCCCTTGTCTGTATATAATGTATGTGTTGTAGGGTTAAAATATATATATATTAATTTTGATAATAAGTTGACGATATGGGGATATGGGAATGTCCTGGGGTGACTTTATGATACTGGTATCCCCAATCGTCTGGTTTATGTTATATATTAAGTTCTGCACCTTTAAGACTGGCTTTGAGAGCAAGAGAGGGGGAAGAAGAAGCGCGCAGTTTGTGTTAAGGAAAAACATCACTCCCACACATCCCGCGCCTGGACTGTGGTGTCTGCAGCACGGACAGACAGCGGGACAGAGCTTCTCTCTGGCTTTTAGTTAGTTTTAGCTAGCTGAGGCAGAGGAGCTCCCTGGACCTTTGTTTTTTTTCCAATTTTCTTGGATCTGTGCAAGCCTGCTCTGGACTGAACACCCAGCCCAACCCCGGGAGCTCACGCCTGTGGCCCACCGGGGCCTGGGCCTCGGCACTTTCCAGCGCCGGAGGGACTGATAAGAGACTGAGCGAGCCGAGCTACACCACATGAAAAGGACTTTTTCTTCCTAGATTTGCCATCCCATCGAACAGTGAGAGGTTTTATTATTTAATATTACTCAATTTCTGTTAAATAAACAGCTTTTTCCACTTCTCTCCAAGGAATATTTTTTTTCTTTCCCGGACCAGTTGGTGGGGAGGGGGCATTTTCCTGGGGAAATCCCCATTTGGAGTTTTCCTTCCTAATTTGCCCTAAACTAAGACAGCTATAAAATGTTAAATTCTTCTGCAATAAACGCCATATTCGTCATCCATCACATTGATGCTGTGGGATGTGAACCGTGCGGCTGAGGATAGCCGCCCGTGCTGGAGCTGGTCAGGGCGCCTGCCTTGCTTGAAAACTCAACATCTTGTGCCAGAAACCCGGGAGGAAAAGTGGGAAGAAACATGAGAAGAAATTCAAAATCAAGAATACCCTGAATCAGCTGGCAGAAGCCAAGAGAGCTGGACTATTCTTGGCGAAGGAAATCCTGCGCCCAGAAGGAAGATGGAATCACTGATAAAGGTCGTATCTGAATTATATAAGCAGTGGGGGATAGATTGTAAATCTAAGGATTTTATGCTTGCTGTTACACAGTTTTTACAAATGGGTGTTATAGAGCAGCCAGTGGACATTGTTCACCCTGAGGTGTGGGAGAAATGTACCAGAGCTCTGGCTAATGAAACTGTAGATTCTGGTAATATGAAGCATTTTAAGTCATGGGGTAAGGTCATTAAGGCCTTGAAAAAAGCTAGACAAAAGTAAGAGACCTGGATGGCAGCAAAAGACTGTCTCTTGGTCACCCCAAAACTAGGAGTTAGTGCTATAACACAAACTTTAGAGCCTCCAGATGAGAACAGCTCAGCTGAGCAGAAGGGGACACAGGAGAACGATATGCCCCCTAAAACCCCAAACCCTGAGCTGCCCTCAGAGGGGCAACAGAAAGCAAAAGATTTTTGGAAAAATTTAACAGAAAACGCCAGAAATGTAGCAAAGACAGTAAGGGGAGAAACATCCCCCCAAAAACTTAAAGATGGCACTGAGAAAAAAAGTTATAAAGCGGGAAAAAATGTCTTTAACAAAGAACAAAGACTGGCCTTGAAAGATGGGCACAGGCGGGAAGTTGAGAGAGAGAAGAATTGTGGAAAAGAAAGTGGGGGATGGGTACAGAATGATGGGAATGCAAAGGGAGCAAGAGGAGAATACAGGGGCAAAACAGATCCTGGAGTGAGGGGCGGAGGGAAAGGCGGGGTAAAAGGCGGAGTGGAGGGTGGAATGAAAGGCGTGGAGAACCAGGAGGGAGGGAACAGCTCGCCCACAGGGGTGGCAGGCGGGGCCGGAGCCCCAGAAAAAGGCACGGAAAACAGGAAGTAACCAGCCAGTCGAATTCTGACTCCGACCGAGATACTAGCGAGGAATGGCTGGAGCCTGAGTCCTCAGAAGAAGAAACAGTAAAGAATGGGAAGGGGGATGGGAGCAGAGCTGTGGCAGCAGAGCCAGCGGTTCAACCCCCCCACTCCCTCTCTAAGAAGAAGCGCCGGGATAATACCCAGTTTGTTACAAAGTCATGATTTATTGAGTTTTTAAAAGGTGTTTATATACCCTTTTGGAGTTAATTTTGTGTTTTAAGTAATTATGAGTTTATGCAGTTGGAGTTTTTAGAGTTTTTTCTCAGATTCAAAACCAGCCCGGCGCGGACGGGTTTAGCGAAACACACACACGGTAGCACACAGCAGCCAGAAACGCTGTCGCCATGGTAACCACCGGTGAAACAAGGAACAGCAACTTTGATGAAACCGCGGAAAACAAAGCAACAAAACAAAAGAAAAACAACAAAAAGCTGGACATTTTGAAGAGGGATAAAAAAGAGAGAATTTTAATTGGACAATTCAAAAATTAGAAGCTTTATAAATTATATTGTTTGTAAATCAGCAAATTGTTATAATCAAGATTCAGATTTAAAAATAAGTTTCTGTTGAATGAAGTGCCTTTAAAAATAGATTTAGAAGTTTAAATGTTGTATTTCTGTATCCCAAAAAACTTAAAAGATTTTTGTTTTGTTTTAGTAATCTTAAAATTATGTTAACCATATATTACCCATTTGCTGGGTTTTTCACAATTTTAATAAGGAAATTTTGATGTGAATCTTTTTGTTGTATAAAACACATATAACAACATATATACCAATTTGGATTTTGAATTTTAGTTTAAAAATTAGGCTTGAATGTTTTTAAGTTAAGTTGTATAACTTGGATATTCTTTAAAAATTAAATTTTGTTATTTCCTTTTGTTATAAATGATTATTGTTAAGTTTAAATGTTGTTTAATTTAAATTGTTTTATGTTTTATTGGAGACACTTGTTTAAATTGCAAAATATAGTTATTTTCCTAGAGATATGAAGACAGCTACAACTGAAACAACTGTGATAAACCACTGATGAACGCCTGCTTGTGGACAGAAATGAATACAGTCTGTGACACCCGTGACTTCATTGAGAGTTCTATTGAGCTGTTGCAATTTCTGCAGTTTTGTTTGTTATAGCTTTCTTATTTTTCAGTGTTTCCAAAATTTTAAGATGTACCATTGCTGAAGATCAGCTGCCATGGGAGAGGCTTCAGATTAAACCAACTGCCGAATGATTTAATTAGTCTGGTACCTAAAGTTTTTAATTATTTGTTTTGTACAAATGCATTTTAACAGTTTGCTGTGCTGTAAGCATCTCATAGCTGTTGCTATTGAAAACCTTATTTTAAAAATTAGTTAAGAGGCATCTTTCCAGTTTAAAGTCTAAGGCCCTGGCCAAGTCTTAACTTTACCTGGACAGAATGTTTGCTAGCAAATCCAGATGTTCTTTGTACCAAATCAGTATTTGAGTCACTTTTTGAATCAGCAATTTGACCCTATTAATATGACAGCTGGATCAATTTTGAAGTGAGCTTGGAGAATCATTTCCGGAGGTGATTATCCAATCCTTCACTGATGATTTTTGTCTCTGTTTGTTTGTTAACTATGGGATGCTAGTGCAGTGTTTTAATAATTAACAGTACTTTTATATTAATTGATTTTCAACTGCTATAGGTTTTTACTAATTGTGTATAAGGTTTTGTGTTAATGTTGAACAGAAATACATCTCATTTTTATTTTTTAGAGAAAATGGGGGAGATTGATACCCTAAAAGCATTTGATTAGTGTAATTCATTAACTTCAAGGAGAGAAGTGCCTGTGTTTTGTTGGCAGGTTCAGAAAGGTCACCTGTCCATCTGACCAGACTGTGTGCCTCTGAACACACGAGATCCAGTGAACAGAGAAGTCACCACACACCCTTGGTACTCCAGACATGGATCAAAGTGGAGCTGTCAGGACACAGTTGTGTCTGAACACTATATAGACACTATATAGTTACCAACAGAAATTTTATGTTGTTATTATGATGTTGTGTCTCTATCAATTTTTCAGTTATCTTTTGTTTTAAGATTTAAAAGATTGTGAAGAACAATTTGAACATCAAAGCCCTCAGTCACCGATCAGCTGCCAGCTGACATCACGGGAGCAGTGGACATTCCAAGACTGAATCGTGTTAGAGAAATTTTATAGAAGATTTAAGAAGTGTAGAGACTCTATCTAACTATGTATAAAGCAAATTGTTTTCACGTTTAGACTATATATATACCAGAACACGTGTGTTAAAAGTAGTTAAATAATAGCTTAAGGTAAAGTGTCTAGCTTGTATAGTAATTGTTATGTTAGTATAAGTATTTTCCTTTAAGAGGCAGTGTAAGCATTTTTGCAAGTTCGTTTAACTTTAAATTTTAGCTGTGAGTTTGCAAGTACGATGTCATTTATATAGTAAACTGTTTATAGTAATTGTGTTGTTTATAGTTATAACACCTGAAGCAGTGGGCTAAGCTCCTGCATTTATATCCAAAACTTTAACTCCTCTGTTGACTTCTGTGTATTAGCTGTTATTATCCCCAGAGTCCTATACCACTCCAAAGAAGAAGTGAACCAGTACCTTGAGCGAGCAGGCCGCCTTCAGAAAAGAGAGCTGTTGACAGGACTGTCAATAGCAATGCTGCTTGGCTTGGGAGCGACCGGATCAGCCACAGGTGTCTCCACCCTGGTAACCCAGAGTCAGAGTCTCTCTCAGCTACAAATGACTGTAGATGAAGATCTACAGAGAATTGAGAAATCCATATCCTTTCTAGAAAAATCAGTCTCCTCACTCTCTGAAGTTGTTTTACAGAACAGGCGAGGTCTCGACCTTCTATTCATGCAGCAAGGAGGCCTCTGAATTGCCCTGAAAGAAGAGTGCTGCTTCTACACAGACCACCCCGGAGTAGTGAGAGACACCATGGCAGAGCTACGAGACAGGCTGTCTCAACGGAAGGCAGAGAAAGAAGCTCAGCAAAACTGGTTCCAATCCTAGTTCAGTCAAGCTCCGTGGCTAGCCACCCTGGTGTCTACCCTGATTAGACCAGTTGTGATGATTTTACTTGTGCTGATCTTTGGACCATGTATTTTAAATAAGCTTGTGTCCTTTGTTAAGAACTGATTAGAAAAAGTTAACATTCTGTTTATAGAAAGGCAACAGATGCTTTAAAATATACTTAGTTATTACATGTGTTTTATATTTACCAATGAAAATCGTAGTATCTATTTTATAAGCTTTTAGCTTTTTAGTTAAGTATAATGTATCCTATATTTTACTTAATTTTATATTATCCATTTTTAAAATTTTTATATTTTAGCAAATTAATTATTCATAAAGAGAGGGGAATATGTTCTAGTTTAAGGCCTGGCGGAGCGGAAGATACCAGGATGTAACGGAAAGTCAGCAGACCCCCCTCTCTGTTAGGATAGTAAGGCCCCTTGCAATTAGCCAGTATCACCCAAGTGTGATGTAAGCAGATGGGAGTAACACAGTGACCCTAAGCTATAAAATGTTGAATTTCCCTGTAATAAATCGCCATATTTGCCATCCATCACATTGATGCTGTGGGATGTGGACCGTGCGGCTGAGGATAGCCGCCCGTGCTGACTCTAGCCAGGGTGCCTGCCTTGCTTAAAAACCCACAACCATGTCATCTCACCCTTGGCCAGTACATGAGGTAAGGTCACCATGCCAATAACAGCCTCATTGTTACTGTTCCTCTTTCACAGGTTAACTTCCCATCAATTGATCAATCCATTGTTCCTCTTAAGGGTCAAATTCCCTGCAGTTAACCCATAAGGTTTCCTTCAAAGTCTGTTCTTCGTCATCCTGTTGACGTGCACAACAGAGGACCAAATACGGCAGGGCCTTAGACACAACTTTGGTCCCTGACACACACACAGGCTCCTTGTCCCACTACTGGCCTTCAGTAACACCTTTAACTCCACAATGCTGTGGAACCAGGCCTTCAGCACAGGGACCTTTCCAGCCTGATCTGCGCTCCTTCCTCTGCGTCTCTGCACAAAACACGGTGCAGGAGAGAACGGCAGGAGGGGCCTGTGTGTCACAGCGCTCCGGATTTGTGACCCTTCAACTCCAGACAGATGCAGGTTAAGTGAAAAAGGCAAACTGTTTATTAACAGGGATGAACTGGAAAGGGAAAGAAGGGGATGGGCATGGACTGAGGGCTGGAGGGAAGGAGCCGTCAAAAGGGAGGAAGAATAGAGGGAAAAAAGGGGATGGGCACAGTCTGAGGGCTGGAGGGAGCTATTTACAGGCTGGGAGAGGGCTGAAGCCCCGTGAGAATCCCACAGGCTCAGCTGTGCCAGTTGTCAGCTGTGCCTGGATCTCCAGTGGCACTGGGAGGTGGTGTCCTCTTCCCTGTCTCCTGCTGCTGTTTTTGGGACACTTGTTCACTGGCAAACAGCTTGGATATTCTGGTTGCTGTGGGATGGAGTGGTGTCTTTCCTTGGGGCTTCAGTGGCTGGAAGAGAGAGGAGGAGAGGCACAGTCAGGGCATGCATCTGCAGGGATCCTAGGAGACATTCCTCCCAAGGACATTGCACCTGGCTCTTGCAATGGCCACAAGAGAGGACCAGACAACAGGATCCACCAGAAGGTGCTGGCCACAACTCCCACCCATGTCCCTGAAATCTCTCAGCTCTCTGCCCACACCGCCCTCACCCAGACAGGGAACGAAGCACTCTGCAGCTGGGCCAGGGATTGCAGCTCCCTGCCCAGGCATTGCAAGTGCCCCCCGCCAGCCCCCAGTGCCAGCCCGCTGCTCTCACTCACCCTCACTGAGGGTCTGCAGCTCTTCCTTGTGCGCCCTTGTTCATGAACATCCCGACCGTCCCTGGGAACACAGAGCCTGTCAGGGCCCCGGCGGCACAGCTCCCTGCCAGCGGCGCTGCCAGCCCTGTGGCCACACGGCCTCCCGCCCCGGCAGGGCTCAGCCCGGGCCCTTGCCGCATCCTGACTCAGCCCAAGGGCACGGCTGCCAGAGGCCGGCAGCAGCCCCGAGGGCAGCCGGGGCTCCAGGGCGCCGGGCCCGGGTGCCGCTGCCGGGGCAGCAGCCGGGGCTGGGGCCGAGCTGCGGCGGGGCGGGGAGGCAGCCCGGGCTCGTGGCTCACCGATGAAGCTGACGGCCGCCTCTCGCAGGGACTCCTGTGGGCTGTCCAGATATGGCAGGGCCCGGCTCAGGTGCTCGGCCGCTCGGCTCTCGTCCTGTGCCAGCTGCAGAGAGCGGCAGGAGGGAAGGGTTGGCGCGGGCTCTGCCCCTCGGCCGGGCGCTGCCTGCGGCCAGCCCCGGCCTCCCGTTCCCTTCCCAGCCCTGAGGCCCGGCCCGCAGCCCCACTGGGCTGGGGCTCCATCGGCACCCGGCTCGGGGCCACAGGAGCCTGGAGAGGAACCCGTGTGGCCCGGGGAAGGGAGCAGCGTGTGGGGCACAGGCTGGCTCCCCTGGGTGCAGCACTGGGCCACAGCTGCCAGCCCCACACACTGAGCACAGGGGACAGGGAGCTTCTCCAGGCTGAGGCTGGGGTTTCCAGGCCGTCCTTTACCACACATTCGGCGATCTTCGACTGATCCTCTGTTGGCAGCACACACAGGAGCTCTGTGTTCTTTAAGAACCTGGCAGCACAGTGCAGGGTTTCCCGAGAGGCCTGGAGAGATGCAGAGATGCCATTGCTGCCCAGGGCACAGGAGTTGCATCCCTGTGCCAAGGCCAGGAGGAAGCTGCAGCCTGGGAGGCAGCAGGGCAGGAAGCAGCCGAGCCCCCTCCCAGAGATCCACCAGCATCACACAAAACCTCACATCAGCCACGCGCAGGTTCTCATCGTGGCAGTGCAAAATGAGTGGGAGCAGGCTCTGCTTCACAATTCTCTCCATTGCCTTTTTTCCCTCTTCCACTACCAGGTTCATGGCCTTGCAGAAGAGGTGAATGGAGAGCACCTGCACGTGGCTTTTGTCCTGGAGGAAAGAAGGAGGAAAAGATCTCAGCACCAACTTCTCCAGCCCACCTGGGCAAAGGCCTGAAAATCCACAGGGCCAAAGTTTGTGTGGGCAGTAGCCAGTGCCCGTGGCCGGGGCACAGAGCCTTACATGGTCAAAGAGAAGCACAAGTGGCTCAGCAAGCTTGGGGGCAGCCGTCCTTGATAAACGAAGATGTTTTCTCTTGAGCATATTCGTGAACACAGACAGAGACATGCTGACCACTTCTCCGTCTGTGTCACTCAGCAGCTGCAGGAAGCTTCGACACAGGCTGCGTATTGGTCTGGCCTGTGTGGAACACAAGGCTGTGCTGGGAAGCCCTGAACGGCTGCAGCGCCAAGACCGCCCTGGCACTGCAACCCCACCCTGCTGCTGCTGGGCCCAGAGGCCAAAGGCCTGTCCCAAAGCACTCAGGCAGGTGAGGCAGGAGAGCTGGGAGCAGCTGCCTCAGCTCCTGAAGCCCAGCCAGCCCAAGGGGCTGCTTTGCCCAGCACAGCTTCAGCCGCTGCCCCGTTCTCACCATCGAGGGTTCCTTGCTGAGCACCACGAGGCCTCTGAGCGCCAGGCGACGCCTCTGCCTGCACTCGCTCTGCAGCTGCCTTGATGCGATCTCAAGGACACAGTACCCACAGTCACTCAAGTTTAGGCAATCCAGGACCTGAAAGGCACAGGGCAGTGACAGGGGAGCCATCCAGCAGGAGCCTGGAACTGCACAGGGCTGGGCCCAGGCAGCAGCACAGGGCGCGGGCACCGTCCCAGGCAGCTGTGGCTATGCAAGGGGACAGGGCTGGCAGGCAGCTCAGCGAGGTAGTGCTGGCCATCGGGCTCACCTCCACAAGGAATGCCAGGGAGGACAGGTCCCAACGTGCCTCCTCCCTGATGAGCCTCCGGACAAATTGGTGTGCCACATGGCAACACAAGGGCGTCAAGTCACGGCGCATCACCCTGGATGGGGGGAAATGGCACCAAGACACTGAGGTGGGGGGTAGAGGGGGCAAACCTCTCCCAGGGATGACTCACAGAGATCTGGCCTTTCCCCAGCATCCCTGGAGGGACTGTGGGTGTTTTGGGACCATGGGGCTCCTTCTGGGCACCCTCCTCTCAGACTTCTCCAGTCTGCTCAGCCATCCCTCAATGGCAAAGCCCTCTGGCCAGGACCACAGGGACTGTGGTAGGGCACCCTGGGCACAGGGCACACATTTCAGAGGCAGTGGCGAGAAGGGGTCTCACCTGGCCAACAGACCCACGGCATAGTGCTGGGTGTCGGCACGGAGCAGCGTTTCCCAGCCACACTTGCGCTCCATGGCCATCAACTCATTGTCATAGTGCAGAAAGCAGAGCAGAGCCTTCATGGCCTGCACTGCAAACCTGTGTGCAGAGCAAAGGCCAGGTCACATTGGGTGCATTGGTGTCAGCCACAAGGGCATGGGAAGGACAGGAGGACTGGCACCTGTTGGGTTTTTTGGGAAGGTGGTGTTCCTGCTGGCATGCTCTCCAGAAGTTATCAACTTCTGCTGGCATCAGCTGTGTGGTGGTGAAAACGTGCAACAGCAGAGCCGCAAAGAGAGAGTCGGAATAATGCATCATCGCCTCATGGCTCTGAGGCACTTGCATAATCACCCAGAGCACCAGAGTTGCCTGCAAAAGAAGCACACCAAGACAGCGCTCAGTGCCGAGGCATCCATGGGGCAGGGCCCGAGGGGAGATGCAGGGGGAACAGCGGGCCCGGTGCCCCCTGAGCCTGCCCCTAGCCCAGGTTTCAGCCCAGCCTGAGGCAAGGAGAGGATGAAGAGCTGCTGGAGAAGCGACCTAGGGGACAGTCAAGGCCAGTTCCAGAAACTCACAGCCAGAGCAAAAACGTCCGTGTTGTCCTCATCAGAGGTGCAGAGGCTGCAAAGTGGCCAGTTCTCCATCACATGGAGCAGAGTTGGCAGCACCTTCTCCATTGCTGGTCCTGATGAGGCTATGGTTTGCCACATCACTGCAGCAGCTCTGTGGGATCAGAGCTCTGTGTCAGGGGTGTCTGAGTCACAGAGCCATGCCCTGTGTAGCTGTGGGGTCCCAGGTGACAAAGCCCCAGTGCCCTGAGGGGCAGGGAGGGAGCATTGGCAGCAGCCTCAGGAAACAGAGGGGCCCGAGGCTCCTGGACCTCTCTGCCTGTTGGGCAGAGCCCATTGGACAGGCTGTGCAGGGCAATGGGCCCTAAAGGCCGGTGAGCCCTGAGCTCTCAAGGCACGTGGGCCCCATACCTGTCACACGATGGGGCACAGCGCAGGAGGGTCAGCACCACATCGTCCGGGTGTTCTTCAGCCAGCCTCACGATGTTAGTGGGCAGCCTGGCATCCACCGTAACGGAGCACATAAGACGCTGGTGAATGCTCCGTACAATAGCTGGCACCTAGAGTAGGAATGGGGAAGACTTGGAGCGCTGTCCAAGGCAGCAACTTCCCCAGCTTCTCCCAAGAAGTGCTTCCCTTCCCGCCACACTGTGCTGGCCTCAAAAGCTGAGGGGGCCCTGTGGATGTGGCTTGAAGGGGCACACGATCGTGGCAGACCTCCAGTTCTGGCCCCTGGCTGGCTACCTGCTGGTCAGAAGGAACACCCCCCCTTTCAAAAACATCCATATTAGGTGCATGACTCATGGTGGGAGAGGGCATAGTGTCAGTATTTGTGATGCCCTGAGTCTCTCTGGTGTTTGGAATGGCCATGTCCTCAGTCAGTGCCACATCAGAGTTTGCCCTGTCATCACTCACCGCAGCATCAGAGTCTTGTGAGGGCGCAGCTGAATCTGGGCTGACATCAGGCTCTGCCTGGAGCTCGGTCAGCCCGGAGTCAGGCTCAGCTGTGCCCTCAGTTCCCATGGGGCTGATCTTTCTGCGCCGAATTGGCAGGAACTGGCGGAACCTCTGTGCAGAATGAACAAAGGACAGGGAAGAGAGGCATGTTCCAAGGAGTGCTCCATGTGCAGAGCTGGGCTGAGCAGTGCCAGCAGGCCCAGCCCAGGTGGGGATGGCTGCAGGTACCTTCAGCATTTTGTGAAAGCGGCCATGGGCGGGTTCCTGCTCTTGTGTCCCGTCCATGGCTGCATCTGTCAAAGAGCAGCCAGAGCTGAGGGGCTGCGGGAGAGGCCGGAGAACACAGCCCAGCCCTGCACTCCCCAGGCAGGGACAGCCCTGGGGTGGCTCAGGGGATGGAGCACGGTCACTGCCAGGGGTCAGACCCAGCCCATATTCCGTCCTGCCCTTGGGAATGTCCACATGGGATGGGATGGGATGGGATGGGATGGGATGGGATGGGATGGGATGGGATGGGATGGGATGGGATGGGATGGGATGGGATGGGATGGGATGGGATGGGATGGGATGGGATGGGATGGGATGGTGCGGGGCCCAGCTGGCTGCAGCTTCAGCCCTGTGGCCCAGCTCTGCCACTCACCATCCTGCCCTTGCTGGAACTGCTCCAGCTCTTCAGGGTGTTCTGCTGGGGCAGCTCCAGGGTCTGTGTTCCTGTTCCGTCGGAACACTCTGAATAGGCTGAAGAATCTGCCCGCCATGCCAAAATCGGGCCTTGGGAGCACCTTCTAAAGAGATGTCAATGGAAAGCTCCGGCTCACCAAGACCCACAGTCTGCTCACAACGTGAGCTGTAGGAGTTACGCCTCAGAAAAGCTCCGGGTCAGGCACTAACGAGTGGGCTGTGTGGGGGCTCCTCACAGCACCGCTCTGGCGCGTCCTGTCCCGTCGCATGCACCAGGCACTCTGGTGTGGTCTTGTCACCGCCAGCTCTTGTCCATTCCACCGTTCCATTCCACGGTTACCAGGCTGCGCCGTGTCACTAACGGCCCTTGCACGCCCTGCCACCTTCCTGGTTCCGCCCCCACCCCCCCCCAAGGTGCCCAGGTTGGAAGGAATCCCTTGCCCAAAGTGTCTAAGACAGCCTGACAGGATCTTTAGGAACACCTCATACCATCAGCAAACGCTGCCCTGCTCTGCAGGCTCAGGGCAGCAGAAGGAGCCCCCAGGGCTGCCGACGCAGCCGCAGCAGGAAGGGCACGGGGCCTTGCACAGAATCTGTACAGGGGCCTGGCAGCACTGAAATCAGCAAGTGTGGCAGAGTCCCCACCGAGGCAAACCTGCCACCCCAGCCGAGCCCTGGCAGTGCTGGTGCCCTTCTCCTGCCCCAGAGACCTGTGCCCCTGGGGGGTTTCTGTGCCAGAGGGCCAAAGCCAAAGCCCCCGTGCATTGGGGGCTGGGCTCCTTCCTTCGGGGTCTTGGCAGGAGCTCCTGGAGCTATTGCTGGCCACTCCTGCTATCTGTCAGATGATGTTGCTCCTTCCTGGAATGATGTTTTTCATGGAAGGGGTTTGCAGTAGCACAAAAACACCATCAGCTGCTGAGTTTCCTGGGATGGCTAGATTGTACAGAGGCACTGTCCTGTATCAGTGGGATCTTCTCTGTCTTTTTCTGGGACAAACATTGGCCCAGTCTCTGATGTTCAAGGTTCCAGTTGCTGTGTGTCTGTCTGTGTTACAGCTGATGCAAGGCAAACATTTCCTCCAGACACAGAGTCCTGCTTGAACAGTCACAGAGCTACATCTATTTTTACATTATATTAGTAATTTTAATTTTTTTTAAGTTTTCCAGAGCCTGCTGACTGTTTTCAAGGTTTTCTCTCTATCCCCAGTGCACATTCTCCAGAAATTGTGCTTTCACATCCTTTTGCATTTATTAAAGTTACCTTCAATGACCAGTCAATCAAAGCCCTGGGAAAACTTCAACTTCAAGGTGAAACCGGGCAAAATATTTATCTCCCACATCTGAAGCCATGAATTGCCAAGTACTGTCCCCAGTACACCTGTAGGTGTGCTGATGCCATTTCAAAGCGGTTGCCAATGAAAACAAATTTTAATATATTTTGTAGTTTCCACATTGGAATTAAAATCCTTGACTAGAAAAATCACATGTCAAAATTTTTAGGACTCTTACATATAAAGCTGTCATTTTCACCCTGCATTTTAGAGTCTCTGAACAGTCACAGAAGGTTTTAGTTCTAGACAGTACAGAAAAAGTCCTTGGTGTTCGGCTATACTTTTATATCAGCATATACTCCTGATGATTATTTTAGGCAGGAGCAGCAAACTCAAGAATGAGCCAAACAGGCTGTTCCTGTGTTCTCATGTCCTGAGTCTCTCTCTCTCTGTGTCACGATGGTGCCAAGGCCGCTGCCTTGGGACACCTGAATGTGGAAGGCGAGCCCGCCCTCAGGCACGGCCATCCAAGTCAGTCACAGGCACAGGCTGCAGCTGAAGCTGCCAAGCGTTGCTGTGAGGCTGGCAAGTCAAGAGAAAGCCATTGTGGCCAATTCTGCTGAAGCCTTTTGCCAAACCAAGACAGCTGTGCCCACAGCCTCCCCCTGTTTGGCAGCCGGCTGCTGCGGACGCCTCAGTGCGCAGGTGCCGACGTTGGGGCTGCTGCTGTTCCTGTGCCCACTCTGCTGCTGTTTCTGTGGGCTCCAGAGCCGCTTGGGCAGCAGCGACTGGGCAGCCCTGCTGGAGGAGACATCGCCGCCCTCCCCATGGTGGCAGCAGCTCAGCGGGCCCCGAGCTCTGTGTCAGGGGGACCTCGGTCACAGCAGCGTGGCCTGGGCAGCCGCGAGGGCCCGGCCTGGCCGCCAGCCCTGCCTCTGCCCACTGCCCCTTATCGCAGGCACCCAGTGGCCGTGGCCTGGCAGCACCCCCTGCCCTCCATGTCCCCAGCCGGCCCAGCCTGGGCACCTCGGGCTGTCCCCACCCTCCTGGAGGGGTGGTGTCCCAGCCTCGAGGGCTTCTGCTGCAGGCCTGGGAGACATTTTGGGGAAGCGCCAGAACAGTCACAGAGCTACATCTATTTTTACATTATATTAGTAATTTTAATTACTAAAACAGCTGGGTGTCAGGAACCAGGCTGCTGCCCAGGGGCTGCTTATGGCCTCTGACACCGAGTTCCTCAGGTCTTCCCACCACCCCGGCCCCTCAGGGGCCTCCTGTCCCCTCGGAGCCTCCTTCCACCCGCTCCCTCACACATCCCCTTGTGCCTTCCCACTGCCTTGTCCCGTCAGGGCCTCCACAGCCCCTCATCCCTTCATGGCCTCCCAGCACCCTGTTCCCTCAGGGTCTCCCCCAGCGTGGCCCGGCAGCAGCGCCGCAGCCCCACAGGAGCTCCAGAGGAGCTGGATCAAGAGGCACCTGGGAGCCCTCAGCAACCCAGCCAGCACCACACGGGCACGAGGACACAGAATGCACTTCCTGGCTGGGACAGGAGTTGTGCCTTCAGCAAAACCACCAAAGGCCAAGGGGCTTCTGGCCATTTTCCCTTCACCACTGCACACCCCAGCAGGTTGCTGAGCACAAGCACCCTTTTCCCTCTCTTCCCCGATATCCTGCGGACCTTGGGCAGCAAAAGAAAGCTCCTGGGAGTCTGTGTATTTATAACATATCCTATATTTACATAGTAAACAAAAACAAAAATAAGGAAAGAACAATTTTGAAGAAAAATAAAATTCTGGCTGGCTCAGGTGGCCCCAGCAGACAGAGCCTCCCAGATCAGCTCTCAGCAGAGCTCCAGCAGCGCATCCAGTCAAGGCCTGAGAGATGAGACCGTGTCCTCTATGCCACGTGGAACTGATCTTGCAGGTTTCCAAAGATGGAATATTGAGTTCTCTCTACTGCCTGGAGGATACAAAGTTTTTGAATTGCCAGGCTTCTGATGGCGGGGCTGATGTTATGTGCCATGTCTTCAAGGGCTGGAAGAGAGGAACAGAGCTGTTAGCGTTCAGGAACACACATAGTCACGGAATGATTATATGAAGGTGCTTTATTGAAGAGCTCTGGGTGTCAGGGGTACACATACCCAAATCTGACCCATCTTGGTTTTGAGCTGAACATGTTTTATACTCTATCGTTATATAACTTACGTATTAATTATTAAACTTCCATTGTTCTATTGCATGCATTGTTTTTACCCAGGCATGGATTTCTCGTGATTCTCCCCAGCCCCCTAACATTGTTCCTCATGTTCTTTAAACAATAATTACAGCTAATCACATCTAACAATTGTATCATTTATCATCTACTGATTACACAGGTGCAGTTTGACCTGATCTTTAGCAAGCACAAGGCCTAACATTTCCCTGGACCTACTTTTCCCAGGGCTTGACAAGCCTACCTTTCTTTATAAGTCCCTGAATTTTCTAAGATTTTAAGACCTTTTACTATCACAGGTATTAGAGCCTTATTCAACACTGAAAATGTTGCTCCTGTATCTCTTAGAAATTCCACTTCTTTTTCTTTATTCTCTCGATTGGGAGCTATAACCAGAGGGTCCCCTAGGGTAGGGCACACTGGTCCCCTTCAGTCTTCTTTTACATGAGCAACCTCCCTCTTTCCTTTCTGATCATCTCTCCTCTGTTCATCACTTTTTCTTACTTCTGGGCACTGATTTTTCCAGTGTCCAAATGTCTTGCAAAATGCACATTGATCCCTTCCCAGTTGGGGTGGTCCTCGTTTTGGTGGACCTTTTTCTTTCTCCCCCTCCTTCACTAATGCCACCAATTTTCTCATCCCCTGTTTATATCCTTCCTCTCAATTGCTAAAGACCCTCCAGGCTTCATCCACCAGGGTTTCCAGATTCCGGCGGTCTGGGCCTCGCATCTTCTGGAGCTTCCTCCTGATATCTTCTGTGGATTGTCCTAAAATCAAATTTATTAGCTGCTGCATTCCTTCACTCGATCGTGGGTCCAGGCTGGTATGTTTCCGCATTGCATCGCACAGTTGATCTAAAAATTCAGAAGGTGTTTGAGAAGGACCTTGTTTAATAGCATATAGAGCTGATTAATTTATAGTTCTGGGAATTGCTCTTTCCAACCCTTTTACTGTTAATTTCTGATATCCTTGTAACTGTCTTAGTCCCCCTTGTTCATTGGGATTCCAGCCAGGATCTTGAAGGGGAAATACATGCCTAACATCCTCCTGTGTTGTCCTACAAGCATCCTCAGCTAGGTCTTTAGCTAACTTTAATACTAATAGTTTTTCTGTCTCTGTCAGGGCATCAAGCAGTAGCTGTAAATCTGCCCAATCTGCTGAAAGCTGCTTAACCATAAACCTCAGTTTCTTAGCAACACCTACTGAATCACTCCGATAACTCTTAGCAATCTTTTCCCAAACCTCCAAATCCATCGTAGAAATGGACTAATGGACTAATTGACTAATCTTGTTGTTCCCTCAGGGGTCATTGCTTCTCTCAGAGGTGCTTGTATAATCTCTTTAGCCTGCTTTCGGGTCCTGGATGCTACAGGGCTTGGTGGGGGAGACATAGAAGTCTTGGTACTTGATGAGGAAGGCCCAGGCTCCTCATCCTCACTGTCACCGCTCAGCAATGGTGGTTCTGAGCCTGCTTCCTCTTCCACCTTCCCCCTCTCTCTAACATTCTAAGAGGTGGTCTTAGTAAGTTTGCTGTTTCCCATTCCAAAACTTCTGTTTGGTATACTTTATCAGGGTGAGTGCATCTTTGATTAATTGAGCATGTTCTACAACACTGTTTAGGCTTTCCCTCTTGAGCTTTGTTACCTTTCTCCAGGGCCAGTACCAAGGGATCAGACGGTGGTCTAATCCCACAATCTCTCTGCCACTCGGGGTGGCCACAGAGGGTAAAAAAACATATCAGAATAAGTCACTTCCAGCCACTTGTGTTCATGCCGGAGGAAAAGCATTAACTGTGTTATAAACGCAACAGCAAAATAGGGTTAATATAAAAAGCGATTTATTATAAAGCAATTCCAATCATAAGCAACGAGAGAAAAACCACAATAAATAAATCAGCGCAGTGCCGGGTGGACAGGGGTCTGTACCCAGAGGTACAGATTTTCCCAAATCCACGAAGGAGGGACTGCGGCCCGGGGTTTTTATAAGGATTTTTGTATCCTGAGGCAAAACCCGGGATGGGCACAGTCCAACAAAGAGTCTAGGTGTGAGGGTGAATAGACTTCCTGGATCCGTCGAGCTGAGTCAATGGTTGACGGGGCAGAGTCCTTTTACATGCTAACGGCTCTGAGTGTCTTCTGATTGCATCTCCGGGGGGAGGGGGAATGGCCAATTTGGGTGCGGAGCAGATGGATATCTCAGCCAGGCTGCTCTCGTTGTCTGGTTTGATTGCCTGTGTCTTGCTCTTTATTTCGTGCTGATAAGCGTCGCTGTAGGTCGTTACCACCTGACTCGGGAAGGAATCTTTAGATCATGCTACATTTTGTATCTTTACAGTATTATAAATATAACATATATTTCTTTATTCTCCTTCACGAATTTTTATCTAATGCCATATTTATCACAGTCCCCCGCCTAATAATTTATCACATTAAAAATTCGTGTTATCTCATTTATTTTCAATGGGGAGGACTGGGGACTTTTAACAATATTCGTCCTCCTCCCAGTCTTTTAGAGAATCTTCACAGTACAATTTTCCCCCATAGTACACGTTTTTAATTTTGCTTTATCATAACACAAAGGGTTGACATTATAGTATGCCAGAAAAGTAGACTGTCTTTTTCTTCCTATCCATACAGTTTTATTACATTGGCCACAGGTTGGGATCAGAGGAAGCATTCCAGCTTCTCTCTTATATATGAAGTGGGAAGCTTTGGTCTTTCCTCCTGTAGGAGTCTTTGACTGCCCGTCTTTAAGACCTGCCCCTGAGTGGTAACACCAGACCTCCCCCTTCAATTCACAGAGACCATACCGAGTACCGTTAGACAAGCAGAACCCTTTTTGTTGTCCCGGAGGACAGTCAATTATTTGTCCGGTATCTGTGGCAGTCAGGCACTGCTCACACTTCCCCAGGGGACGCTCCCCCGGAGGTACCTCGGGAATTATTCCCTTGGTCAAGCACACGGCTAGACTCAGGACAATCAGGATTCCCCACCGGTGTATCCCTCTGCCTTGCCCTTCGCCCGTACAGAAATATACGGCGGGGATTACCATCTTCTCGGCAGCAAGGATATTCTTCAGGGGCCCTTGTAGTCCTAATGGCGTACCTTCTCTTGAAAGTAGCCCACTGAGACAATTTAATTGTATCTGTCCCACACGGTACCTTGACTGTCTTTCGGCACTCGATCGCTAGTGCTTCTGCTTTGGTGTCTAATTTTCCCTTTATCCCCTTTTGGTAAATCAGGTACCACTCAGGAGAGTCAAGTTCTAAAAACCCCGCTCGGGTGGCAAGTATTAGGAGACGGCTAGTCTCCTCCTGTTCCTTAGTCAGACCACCGGTACACAATCCCTTGGGCCTGTACCCTCCCCAACAGTGGGTTACCCAAATTTGTTTACAATAAACACACTTAAAATGTATAAAAGGAAAACAATCACAATCTGTGTTGATGCAACTTATCTGGTCGTCACTGGTCATTTGTGGTGACACTGAAGCTTAATTTTTAGCTCTCCCGGAGGGGTGGTGATTTTCCACTCGGAGGTGTTGCAATCCTTGACCTTTTTCACCCTGGATGAATGTGTCCAGCCCCTTTCTGCAGTCCGGACAGCAGTGTCAGTGGTGAGGAGAACGAGGAATGGTCCTTCCCAGTGTGGGGTGAGGGGAAGCTCCTTCCAAGCTTTGATGAGGACTTTATCCCCAGGCTGTATCTGGTGTATCGCGAATCCCAGAGTGGCACTTTGGGGAATAAGCCCTTGCTTTTGAAGGTCCGTGAGTCTGTGTAGATGGTCCCCTTCCTTCTTTTTAGCCTCCGGAGGGCTCTCAGGAGAGCATAGAGCTCGCAAGCTTGTGCGGACCAGCTTGCTTTCAAGGGACTTGATTCTACAACTTCCCCGGATGCACCATTTATTATCGCATATCCCGACTTTCTCTTTCCCTCAATAACTTTCGAAGGTCCATCTATAAACCACTTCTCTCCCTCTTCTAACTCCTGATCCTCTAAGTCTGGTCTTATTCTGGTCTGCAGCTCCACAGTCTCAGTACAATCGTGTAACAATTTTTCTGGAGGTTCACCGAACAGGAACTGAGCAGGATTTTGGGCAGAAGTGGTTTTTAATTCTAAACCAGGTGAGCTGATTAAAATGGCTTCATATTTCAGAAACCTGGAATCAGTCAGCCACTTCTCTGCTTTTTGCTGCAAGATGTTTCTCACATCGTGGGGAGTGTAAACTACCAGGGGAGCTCCAAAAGTTACTTTCCTAGCCTCTCCCACTAACAGAGCCACTGCTACAATCGCCTGTAAACACGTAGGCCAGCCCCGACTAACAGGATCTAAGATCTTTGAGAGAAACCCTATAGGCTTCTTTTTTTCTGCCCATTCCTGGGTCAGGACTCCCTGTGCTGTTTGTCCACTCACATCTACAAACAACTGAAATTCTTTATTTGTATCTGGTAGAGTTAGTACGGGGGCAGTCATAAGAATATTTTTCAATTTCTGGAAATTAGACTCATCCTGTTCAGTCCACTTCAGCCTGTCAGTGTTCAACCTTTCATACAAAAACTTCACTTTCTCACTGAAACCCTCAATCCACTGCCTGCAATATCCCAAGAGCCCTAAAACTTGTCTAATTTGCCTTGCAATATCCCAAGAGCCCTAAAACTTGTCTAATTTGCCTTTTTGTTCTCGGTGCAGGCAACGCAAGGATGACTGCCACTCTCTCAGGGTCCAGGAATCTCTTTTTCCCTTGAGATATCCAATGTCCGAGGTATTTTATTTCAGGCTCTGTGAATTGCAGCTTGGATTTTGAGACTTTCAAACCTTTCTTTCCTAAAAAGTTCAACAAGGCAATTGTGCTTTTCCTCACACTTTCCTCAGTCGGTCCAGCTATCAACAAGTCATCTACATACTGCAAAAGCTTTGTCCCGCCCTCAGGAATAAATTGGGTTAGCAACTGTTCTAAAGCCTGCCCGAAAAGGTTCGGAGACTCCACGAACCCCTGGGGGAGGACCGTCCACCTTAGCTGCTGCTTCCGGTTTGTATCTGGGTCCTCCCACTGAAATGCAAAATAATTTCTACTCCTTTCATCCAGAGGGCAAGTCTAAAAAGCATCTTTCAAATCAATCACACTGTACCACACATCTTCTGGTGAGAGTCTATTTAGTAAAGTATAGGGGTTGGCCACCACCGGGAATCTAGTCCGGGTCCTAGCGTTTACCGCTCTTAGGTCCTGGACCAATCGGAAACTGCCATCCGTCTTCCTTACAGCCAGGATGGGGGTGTTATGTTGAGACATGCAAGGTTCTAAAGTACCCCCTTTTAGGAGGTCATCAATTACTTGTTTCAACCCCCTTTTCCCCTCCATCGGGATGGGATATTGTTTAACCCTTATAGGGTCCTCAGGGTTCTCGATTTCTATTTTGATAGGTTTGATATCTAGCTTTCCTACCTCTCCTTTTGAATGCCATACTTCAGGGTTAATCTCCTCCTCATCCTTAGGAGTCAGCTTAAATATTTTCACTACCAATTCAGATTTTTTAATCATGATATTAATTCCTAAAGCGACAATCATGTCCCTCCCCAACAAATTGTAATCAGCTTCTTCCACTAATAACAGATTCCCTAAGCAAATTTTATTTTCAGATTCTATTTCTACATCCTTTATTACGGGCACTTCGAAGGGGTCCCCCTTTGCACCGATTATAAAAACTTTTTCTCTGCTAGCCACACATCCATACGGCAATTTCTGCAGGGTACTTCTCTCCGCCCCAGTATCCACAAGAAAACTTACCTCCTGTTGTTGGGGGCCCACTTTTAATTTTATCAAGGGCTCTTTGGATGTTCTGGTCTCCAAATTGAAGAGCCCCCGACACCCCTAATCCTCTTGAAAAATTTTCTCGTCCTTTATTCTTTGTCTACAATTCCGCTGAACGTGTCCTACCTGTTTACAGTAGTAGCATTCAGGGGGTTCTCTCCGTGGGGTCGGGGCTGCCCGGTGAGGACCTCAGGGTTTTCTGGGCAGTGTTTTAAACTTACCTTGTGCCTGCTCCTGTTTCTGGACCTCCTTTACTGCAGCTACTAAAACCTTAGCTTGCAATTTCTGCTTCTCATCTTCTCTCCTCATGTATACTTTTTGAGCTTCCCTTAGGAGCTCCTGGAGGCTTTTATCTTGCCACCCCTCAATTTTTTCTAATTTTCTCCTAATGTCCTCCCAAGATTTAGCAACAAATTGTGTTTTTAACAGAACCTCCCCCACAGGAGAGTTCGGGTCAGTTCCAGAGTAGATTTGTAAACTTCGCCGTAGTCTCTCGATCCATTCAGTGGGTGATTCCTCTTTCCCTTGACACTCTCCAAAAACTTTGCTAATATTCTGGCCCCTAGGAACTGCTTCTCTTATACCTTGAATAATTATGCTCCTCAAATCTACCATGTTCCATCTGCCTTCCTCCGTCTGTGCGTTCCAGCTCGGGCTTACGCTAGGCCGTTTCTGGTTGCCTGGCGTCCCCTGTGGATTGCGTCTGTCCCAGTCCCTGATACCGGCTTGTTTAATCATCTCTCTTTCCTCCTGATTAAACAATGATCTTAGGATTGCCATAAGATCATCAAAGGTATAAATACTACTCCCTAAAAATTCGTCTAACCTCTCAGCCACACCAAAAGGATCATCCAACAACTGCCCCATCTCTTTTTAAATGCCCTTACGTCTCTGGTGTTAAGGGGTACATTCACAAAACTGATCACTCCCGGGGCCGTCGGTACTTCCCTAAGAGGGAACAACCGGTGCCCTTCTTTATTCTCTCCCCACTCATCACCCATCATTCTCGCTCTCAAACGGGTTCTACTTGCGGGAGGGGAGCTGGTGATTGTGAGTTGTTTCCCCGTTATCAATTGTGGGAACTCCGCCACCACCCGGTTGACGGGAGGGATCCCCTCCCTTATATGGGGGGGTCCCGGTTGTGACGGCAGGACCGGCAAGGACGGATAGAGTGATCCCCAGCCTTGCGCAGGAGAAACCTCCGAAGAGGCTACTGTGGCTATGGTGTTCGCAGGCGGGGACAGGGGAAGGGCTGCCGGCATAGCTGCCGGCACCGAGTCTCCCGCTCGGGATGTATGCATCTCAGTGGGTTGGTCTCGGGGGCCCAAAGGTGCTGAAGGCACCACTTGATCTACAGAGGAAGGTCCAGCCGGTCCATGATATGGGGGTGGTAAGTGGTCGAGGGGTTCCCAGGATTCAGCTCTCGACTCACGTTTTTCTTTTTGTTTTATTGGGAATAGCCCTACTCTGGCGTTTAACCAGAGTTTAGCATATTCCTTCTCCTCGGGATCCGAGGGGACCTTGTTCTCCGCATAGGAGAATAATTTATTACACGTCCATTTTTCGAATGTGCCTAACACTGGCCAAGTGAGGTGACTTCTCAGTTCTTGTCCTCCCCAAACCTCCATACAGTAATGTATCAATTTTGCCTTGGATTTTCCCTTTCTCTGGGGACAATCTTCCCAGTGTTTTAACATCCAACCCAAGGGGCTTTCCAGTGGGATGTCTAGTGATCCCTCCCCCTGATCGGAGGGGCTTTTCTCTGTGGTCTTTTTTTGAAGCTTACTCTTTTTCTGCCCCATATTTCGTATATATATATAAGATTTCTTACCAGTCTTCGACTCCTCTGTGAGTCTGTTTCTGTTTCTGCGTTGTGACTTTTTTGCGCTTACCCGAGGAATCAAACTTTGCCGATACTCACCCTTCAGCGAGCTGAGCTGAGGTCTCTTGTAATCGGCGCTTTTGATCCTCTTCCGGACCTATACCTTGATCCGTTAACTAAAAGAGTTTATCAGTTCCCGAGCTCAACAGGACGTATCCTTCCCCTTTTAGTCCCTTGTGATCAGTCCCCCGAGACGCCCTTTCGTCTCAGGTTTTTACAAGCGTGTTGAGAAAAAGCTTTCACTTTGGATCGCTTCCTTCGCGGCCGGCCAATTCCCTCACGGGAGGATGGAAACGCGGCCTTGAAGTCCACACTCGCTTCGTGATCAGATCACCTCTCACACACTCGCCCAATCACCCACTCAACCAGCAGTACTTACAGCTATTTTCCTGCGTGGATGTCTTCGTGCACAGCAGACGTTTTACGAGTGAAACAAGCCGTGGCTTCCCGAAGGCTCCGTGCCTTCCCGAGCTCTCTGCTCCGGATCAGTTTCCCTTTTATTGTGGTTTATCTCAGCCTAAATTTAGTTTGGATGTCGGAACGAGCTACGGGGCTTCTCAACTCACCAGGCCGCA
>NC_142232.1:478385-592251 GCF_049639895.1 Pseudopodoces humilis
GTAATGTCAACCATTGTAAATGTAGAAAGGTGAGAGTGAGGAAGAGCGGTTTTCCTTCATCTCTTGATGACTCCTCCTCACCAAAACGACCTCCTCCTCAAATTAGGGAGCCAACCATGCAGGTGTAATGACATTTTAAACTGATTACAGTGCATTTTAGTCCTAAGTGGAGCATGGGAAGTGTTAGCATTATGCATATGTGTTCATATTTTGGATATTCAATACTTTTGTAAATAAATAGACACTGGAATCTTTTGTCAACTTGCAGTGCATATTAAGGGGTGACTCCCGCACTCGCCCAGTGCTGTGATTAAACATCCACTTTGTAACTTTAAACTGTTGGAGAGGTTTTTTTGTCCATTAACAGATTGATATTGATACTGGATCAATATTGCTGTTTTGCTAAATCACTGCCATTCTCTTCCCAGCCTCCCCAGGACTCACCAGAGCCCCTCCTGCTCCTCTCAGGATCCCACAGCCCCCTCCCAATTTCTCCCCACTGTCCCAGGACCCCCAAACCCTCTCCCAGTCCCTTCCCAGCCCCACCAGGACTCATCAAGACTTTTCCCAATCTCTTCCCAGCACAACCAACCTCATCCCAATCCCTGCTTTCCAATCCCCAATCTCCTTCCAGCTCCTCCAGGCTCACTCAAATCCCTCCCAGTGACACCCAGCACCCCCAAACTCCCTCCCAGGGTCCACCAGGACCCCCAGAACCTCATCCCACCCTCCCCAACATCCTTTAATCCCCTTCCCAGCCATCCTAAGCACCTCAATCCCTTCCCCACTTTAAACCAGTCTATCTCAAACTCCCTCCCAGTTCCTCCCAGCACACCCCAATCCCCCTCTGGGCACCCCCAGTGCCTCCCCCGCTGTCCCCGGCGCTGTGGGGGCCGGGCCGTGCCCCAGTGCCGGCTCAGGGGGTGCTCCAGGCTGACGTGCTCCACCTGGCAGCTGGAGCTGAGCCCGCATTGCCGGGGGCGGTTTCCAGCAGCACCAGGAGCTGCTGGCTCCAGTCCCCGCTGGGGAGCACGGCAGTGGCCAGCACGTGGCCCGAGAGCTGCTGCTGGCCCTGGGAGCAGCTCAGCTGGATGTGGGCAGGGGAGAAATCCATCAGGGAGCAGAGCAGGCGGCCGGGGCCGGGCTGGGAGCTCGAGGGCACCAGCGAGATGGACACGATGGGGGGGAACTGGGAGAGAGTGGAGAGGAGTGGTGTGGCATTGAGAGGGACTGGGAATGGACTGGGAGGGACTGGGGTGGCACTAAAGGAGATGAAAGTGGATACTGGGACACTAGAAGAGAGTGTGGAGGTCTGCGAGTGAAGTGAGAATGAGCTAGGAATAGACTGGGTATGGCTAAAAAGAAGTGGGAGGGACTCTGGGGCCTCTGGGCGGGTGGTAGTACTGGGAGGGACTGTGGTGGCACTGGGAGGGACTGGGAATGAAGTGCGCGGCACTGGGAGGCCGAGTCCAGCGCGGGGCTCTCGGCTCTGTGGATCTGCCCGGCAACTGATGAGTCATCAGAGAACACGCGCTCTGATTGGCTGAGGGGCGGCAGATCCACGGAGGGGCGAGATGGACAGGCGGGGTCACTGGGAGAGAGCGACTGGGATGGACTGGGAGAGGCTGGGATGGACTGGGAGAGCCACGGGAGCCATTGGGAGGGACAAGGGGCCCCGGGGAAGGGCAGAAGGAAGGCTGAGGGCTCTGGGCTGATTCCCAGGGTGGTTTGGAGGGACACGGCCGGGCCCCTCTCTGTGCCCCGCGAGCAGCGGCCCGGACAGAAAAGTTCAGGAGCGGGAGGAGGTGTTTCTCAAGATTGATTTCAATCCTCATTCTCCTGGTCGGATTTGCTCAGTCCTAAGTTCAGTTCATTTCCCCGTGTCGGGCTGTTGTGCCCCTGATGGTGATCCCTGAGTGACCTCTCCCTGCCCTTGTCCCGACCCACAAGGACTTGGATTTGTTTCAGTTCAGTGGAATTCCTGGTGATTTGGGGGGAGCTGGAGCAAAGCAGCTGGAAAGCACAGTGGGCTTGACAGGGACTGAAGCAGGGCAGGAGTTGGGGCTGCCTCGAGTGAGCTCTCACAGTGTGAACCTTCATGGAGTCTTTCTAAGGGAATTTTGTTGAAGTTTGACATTCATTATTAAAAAGCAGAGTCACAAGTGGAGCTCCGCTTTCAGCTTGAAATGAGGGGATGGAACGTGGGCGCTGGGACTTCCGTAACCTCAAGTTGTTCCTTGATACTGGACACTCTAGCTTTGGCAATCGGAAGCCCTTCAGCAGCAATGTCTCTGCTACTCCCTGGTTTCTGGCTCAGACCCAGCTCGCAGCTTGGACAAGGTCTGGGCTTTGTCCTCTTGAGCTTTGGGAGCCTCCCGGGAAGCACCAGCCCTCCCCAGCCCACCCTTGGTAGGACTTTTTCTTTTCTCTCTGCTGACGATTTTATCCCCAAAACTGCCGTGGGAACGTTGTATCCAAGCACATCCTCCAGCGCTGCACTTTCCTCCTGTGAATTCCCTGTGCAGGGAATGTGTCTGTGCTGTTCCCTGCTCTGTTCACTGACAAACAAACCTGAGCCCGTGGGACTGTCAGAGCTCCTTCATGCAATGAAATCAGGTTGTGTTTCTCATGGCATGTTCTGGAGGAGCTTTTCTTGGTGTGTCTTGTGCTGCTGGAAATGACACAAGAGCCAGGAGGGAACAGAAGCTGCTGCTGCCCGTTGGCTCAGGGCCAGGGAACCAAGTTGTGCTCCCGTGCAGTTGGGCCCTGCTGGAAGCAGAGCCGCGTTTCCCTTGAGCAGCTCAAGCTTGTGACAGCTCCAAACAGGAAACCTCAGCACAAAACTCTTCCTCCAAACTCAGCTGCTTTCCCTCCTGCAGCTGTTTGGGAAAGAGCCTCAAAGCACAGACTCTGCTGGGAGCCATTGGTGCATTTCCTCCCTCCCGGCAGCAGCAGCTCCTGAGCCCTTCACGGGCTCCTGTCCCTTCCCAAACCCTTCAGCTCCCTTGGAACTCTCAGCAGTCACTAACATATGCATTTCTTTCATATTCAAGCTGCATTTAAACTTCTTTTTTTCTCTCCTCTCTATCTTTTTAATCTCCTCTTTATCTCCTTTAATCCCGTCAGCACCAGTAGGATGGGGATGGAGTCTTGGGGTGGGTGTGGGATGAACTGAGGATCCAGCAGAGAAGGGCAAGGCAGAGGGGAGAGGACTCAGCCAACCCTTCTCCTGCTCTCTCCTCCGCCAGGCTCCAGCTAAAGCAAATCAGACTGGAAAGGATCCCACAAATGCTGTGTTCTCCTCCCTCTGAGCTTGGCTGGGGATCCTCAGCTTCAGCCTGGTGCAGTGCCTTAGATTTGCTAATTTGAGTTTTTTGGCTAATGCACTAAATAATGTGGTGGGTTTAGCGCTGGCTGAAATCTCCAGGGCACTTACTCATTTCTCACTGTGAGATATGGATTAGGAGAAGGGCAAAACAGGCTTAAAACTTAGAAGGAATAAAGAAACTTTATTAACCGGAGTACAAGAATAAGAAACTAGAACAAAACTTTCAGAACACCTTTCCTCCCCATGAATAACTTTTTTTTGTTTTATCTGACATTGTCGAGATAAAACTTGTGATTTTAAAACAGTATTAATTATGCAATAGTTTTTATTAGATTTTGTTATGTCATGGAGACTTTTTTACAAGGAACAGGTTTTTTGTGGTTTTTTTATTTTTACAAATAGCAGCCGCCTGGGAAGTAATTTTGCTATTGTGACATTTTTCTCATTTTTACAGTCCTCCTAGAGTTGTTTCTATGGGTTATGAATTCATGTTATTTTAAGGATGAGTTGTTTAAAGGCAAATGTTTTCTTCATCTGTTTTTGTGATCATCTTTGGAAACAGAAGTTTTCTTCTTCTCTCCCTGGTGCCAAAGGTTTTTTATTGCTTTTATTTATTTTTCTGTTCAAACTTTTTATGGGATTACAGTTATTTTAACATTTGTTTGGTTTCATTAATGGATGTTTTTGTTTACATTTACAGCTTGTATATTTTTTTATACTTTTTTCATGAATTAAAGGAGATATTTTCATACATCATTGTTTATTTCTATGGCTTTACTAAAAGAATATTTTCGTTTTAATTTACATTATTTCATTTCTTTTCTATCAGAGGTTTGACTTTTTTTTACTGACTTGGATGTTTTTGTGTTGTGTTTTTGCATGTTGTTACTATGTCGTTTCTGTCCCTGGAGAGAGGAACAAGGTTTGTAGGTCTCATCTGTGTATTGAAAGGGTTAATATCTTGCCCAGGCCTGTGGCTGGTTTCTCGCTCTCTGCTGGGGCAGCTGCCGGAGCTGTTCCTGCTGGATGATTTTCCCGTGGCTGCACTGGGATCTCAGCAGCCAGGCCAGCACTCAGAGGCCGCTTCCGCTCCCCCTGCCCGGCAGCTTCTGCTGAAACTCAGTGGCAGCAGAATTTCAGCCGAGCCGGGGGCTGGCCCGGCCCGGCAGCGCCGCTGGAAAGGGCTTGGCGGGTTCCCCGGGAAGGGCTCGGCCCCCGGGAACGGGACCCAGAGCGCTTCCCGGGAGGGGCCAGCGCTGCAGCAGAGCCCGGCCCGGCCCCGCCAGGGCCCAACAGGGGCCGGACCCCGTTACCTGTTCAGGGCCAGAAGAAAAAGAGAAAGAGGTTCCCAGGCTTGGGTTTTTGAAATGTGGTACTCACAGAGGCAGATCTAATTTTGAATGGTAAAAAACGTTGTCAGTTCTCAGAATGAGCCAAATATTCTCACCCTGAAGAATCTCATTAAGAAGAACCTAAAGCACAGTGGATATCCTGCTGCAGTTTGGTGGTTTTTTTCATTCCTACATAGTCTACATAATGTTTGAAATAAGTAGTGTTATAAAGGACTTTCAAATTTCCAAACAATCAATCTAATTAATTGATAAAATACTTTAATAAATTGGAAACAAAATAATAATACAATTTAGTAAAAGAATACAATTTAGTAAGAAAGATACAATTTAGTAAATATATTCAGGTATATCTATTTCTATATATATGTGCTGATGAAGAATGGATCGCTTCTCGAGGCCATAGCTCCTTGGAAGGCCTGCACAACCCTGACTCTGAGCTAGCATAAATCCTTGGCAAAATATTGTATCAAAGAAATGAAGACTAATTGTTAATAAGGCAATGAAGAATAGGAATTTAGGATGAGAAATCTGCTAAATGTATCTTAATAAGCTTTACTAAAAGGTATCTTATACAGCTCTGGTGTTATGAGCTGGACCAATAGAAATGTAGAAATTAATGCATGAAAAATAGCAATTATTCAATCATAGTAGAATACAGATTGCATGTTAGCTTTTCAAAATACTATAAAAATGTAGCTAAGATTGTAATAAATTTGGAACAAGCAACTAACTCACATTGGGTCGTCTCTTGATTCCCGAACCTGTCTCCTACAATGTGCATACAATTGGGCAGTGGTTACAAATGGTTGAGACATAAGCAAAACCGACCGGGGTACAGGGGGTGCTTCTCACCTCACCTCACCTACAAAACAAAGCACTTGAAGCTAACCTTATATACTGTATGCTTATAAATATTCATTCATGTTTCCCGTAAGTTTCCTCCTATTTCTGATTTTGCTGACTTTACGTCACTTTTCTTCAATGGCGCATGCTTCACCTGTTGTTAGGGGGTTTTCAGTCTTCTTTTGGGGTCTTTTGGCGAAGGCTTTTCCTCTTCCTCGTTGTCCTTTGGATAACCTTACATGTTTGCACGTGTGTACTAAGCATTGTGTTATGTTGGTCTACTAATTAGTCTGATATTTTCTAATCTTTAGGCCCAATGCCTAGATTCATCCTAATTTTGTCCATCTCAAGGCCATTTTCGTCATGAGACATCACTTATCTTCCAAACTACATCTTGTACCTTAATTTTGACATGTAACATCTACAAAGGGGTACATCTGCTTTGTAATACTGATTCTTGGCCATTTCTAATAATAACATTAGTAACAGTTACAATTTAAGTAACACAAATCAATTCCATTTATTACACTGGGAATGGGGAACCCCTGCACTTCCATTTCTGGGCAAACCCCCGTTCCTGAGTACAGAGACCCCCTTGAACATTCATTTCAGGACACTGGGATCCCCTGGTACCCCCTTCCCCAACCCTGAAAACCCCTGCACCCCTTATCTAGAACCTGGAATCCCCTGAACCCCCATTCTCAGGAATGGAAACCTCCCAGAACCCCCATTTCTGGGCACCAGGACCCCCCTGAACCTCCATTTTCAGGCACTGGGACCCCTTGAACCCCAGAACATGGGAAGGGACCCCCCTGAACTCCCATTCCGCTGTGCCAGGACCCCCCTGCACCCCTGTATCCAGGACTGGAACCCTCCCAAACCCTCCATCCTCACACCCTGGGACCCCCCTGCAGCCGAGCCAGGGACCGGCCTGGCCCGGCAGGCCCCGCTGTACAAGGCTCAGCGAGCCCTCCCAGGGCTCTCCCACTGCAGAGGTAAATCAGGGAGAAGTGCCAGCTGACCAGCCCTGCTGGGGAGACGTGTATCCAAAATGAGAATGGATCCCCCAAAACCACAGCTCTTCCTTTTAAACAAAAAAGGGGGAGATGTTGTGGTGTGTTTTTGTTTGATTAAAGTTTGAAGCTGTTTCTATAAGTGGTTTGTTCTGTTACTCCTCTGCTTTGTTGGTTTAACCCAAAGTTATCTCCTCCCCTGCCCTGCCCATCATTGTATCCCAACCCCTTTTTCCAGCACCTTCCCTATCAATCTTGTCCACCCTGCCCCTTGTTCCCAAATGTTCCCTGTCAATCCTGCCTTATGCCAACCCCCTGCTTGGACGTCCCCTTTGGAAATCCCCTAATCCACAGCACCCCACTGATCCATGTGTCCTATTCCCCTCCCCAGGATATCCCTCACTGGTTGAAGTTTTGTATCCACCCCTGAACCCTCCCCATATATAAATTGCTGTACACTTGTATTCTGTGTCTTTTGCTCCTGGTGCTGCTGGAAACCGCCCCCGGCAATGCGGGCTCAGCTCCAGCTGCCAGGTGGAGCACGTCAGCCTGGAGCACCCCCTGAGCCGGCACTGGGGCACGGCCCGGCCCCCACAGCACCGGGGGCAGCGGGGGAGGCACTGGGGGGGCTGGGAGGGGGATTGGGGTGTGCTGGGAGCAACTGGGAGGGAGCTTGAGATAGACTGGTTTAAAGTGGGGAAGGGATTGGGGTGCTTAGGATGGCTGGGAAGGGGTTTGAAGGATGTTGGGGAGGGTGGGATGAGGTTCTGGGGGTCCTGGTGGACACTGGGAGAGCGTTTGGGGGTGCTGGGTGTCACTGGGAGGGATTTGAGTGAGCCTGGAGGAGCTGGGAAAAGATTGGAGATTGGAAAGCAGGGATTGGGATGAGGTTGGTTGTGCTGGGAAGAGACTGGGAGGAGTCTTGATGAGTCCTGGTGGGGCTGGGAAGGGACTGGGAGAGGGTTTGGGGATCCAGGGGCAGTGGGGAGAAATTGGGAGGGGGCTGTGGGATCCTGAGAGGAACAGGAGGGGCTCTGCTGGGTCCTGGGGAGGCTGGGAAGAGACTGGCAGTGATTTACCAAAATAGCAATATTGATCCAGTATCAACATCAATCTGTTAATGGAAAAAAACCTCTCCAACAGTTTAAAGTTACAAAGTGGATGTTTAATCACAGCACTGAGCAAGTGCAGGAGTCACCCCTTAATACGCAGTGCAAGTTGACAAAAGATTCCAGTGTCTATTTATTTACAGAAGTCTTGAATATCCAAAATATGAATACATATTAATACTAATGCATATGCATAATGCTAACACTCCCCATTCCCCAGGTTTGGTGAAAATGCACGGTAATGATTTAAAAAGTCATTATGCCTGTGTGGTGGGCTCCCTAATTTGAGGAGGGGGTCTTTTTGGCATGTAGGGGTCATCAAGAGATGAAGGAAAACCACTCTTCCTCACTCTCACCTTTCTACCTTTACAATGGTTGACATTACAAATAACATTTGGTACAATTCCAATTTCCTTCCTAGTGACTTTGAAATGGGTTTCCAGATGTAAGGTCTGTGATCTTCCTGAACCCCTTTATCAATTTCTCTTTTCACATTATAAGCACAGCTGAAGAAACTTACAATGAAAAGTAATTTTTTACCTAAGTTCAAGATTCATTATCTCAAATCCTGCTTCTCACTTAAATCATTAACTCCAACTAGTTCCAGCAAGGCCTATCTCTAGCCATAATCTCTAATTTTTCTCTAATTCTTAATTGTTTAAAATTAGTGACTCCAAAAGAGGTTTCAGAGGGTCCTGGGTGGGCTGGGGGAGACTGGGAGGGTCCTTGGAGGAGGTTGGGATGTCTGTGAGAGGTTTTGGGGGTCCTGACCCCGGGAGTTGCCCCAGGGATGTGTGAAATGCCACCCACAGCAAGATGCTGATGGGGATCAGGGGCTCCATGTTGGGCTTCATCTGCCTGGCACTGGGGCTCGGCTTCTGCCTGCACAGGAAGGTGAGGGGGGGTCACGGGGGTCATGTCCTCCCCCCCCCACAGAGCGTGTGTGCTCCCCTTGGGGCCCCCAAGCCCGGTGTCACCCCCTTTTCTCTGCCCACACAGCTCCTGAGGCAAAAGGTTCTCGAGGACTGAAAGTCAACAATTCCCATTGTCATTCTGTATCCTGTTGGATTTTCATTCCCCTGCTTTCATCCAGGTGCCCACAGGGAGCCAGGAAGATGTGGAGCCTCCCAGCCAGGTGTCTTCCCAACACGGATCACCAGGACCACGGATCACCAGGGCTCTGCCCAACGGGGGTCACTGGGGATCATCCAACACCGATCCTCCCATGGGGGATGGAGCTGGAGCAGTGCACGAAGCTCTTCCCGCACTCGGGGCACTCGCAGGGCTTCCCTTAGTGGTGCCTCCGTTGGTGTTTGGTCAAGTTAGAGCTGTGTGAGAAGCTCTTCCCACACTGGGGACACTCGTAGGGCCTCTCCCCAGTGTGGATGCGCCGGTGGACGGTGAGGTGGCTGTTGTACTGGAAGCTCTTCCCGCAGTCGGGGCAGCGGAAGGGCCTCTCGTCTGTGTGAATCCGCTCATGTCTGAGGACATCAGAGCTGTGCTGAAACCTCTTCCCACACTCAGGACACTCGAAGGGCCTCTCGCCAGTGTGGATGCGCTGGTGTGCCCTCAGGTAGGAGCTCCACCCAAAGCTCTTCCCACATTCCAAGCAGGTGTAGGGTCGTTCCCCTGTGTGGATCACCTGGTGTCTCATCAGGTAAGATGTGCTGGTGAAGCTCTTCCCACATTTCCCACACTCATAGGGCTTTTCCCCAGTGTGGATCCTCTGGTGTGGGATCAGCTGGGAGCTCTTTCTGAAGCCCTTCCCACATTCCAAGCACTTGTGGGGCTTCTCCCCCAGCTCTGAGCTCTGGCTGGATCTCTGGCCGTGTTCCTGGCACTGGGGGGATCTTTCCTCCTCAGAGCTCCCTGGACTGGGTTTGCAGACCCTCCTCGTGCGGGATCTCTGGGCCTTTTTCTTCTCTTCCATCTGAACACAGTTTGGGAACGTAAAATCCTGGTTGGGGGGAAAAAAACAACAGGAGAGCGCCTTGGACTGGGGTTTCCTCCTTGCCCAAGTTCATCTCAGAAATTAATTGGGCATCTTGTGTCTATAATAACCTCCAGGACACAAAGATTCGACCCAAACATCCTCCAAACATCAAAACACATCCATAGCTAATCAAACAACGACATTCAACCAAAAACCCCTGCAGAATAGAAAGGTTCAGCCCTCACAAGAAACCAAAGCACCAACATTTAGCCCAATAAAGCTCAGAAACACCAGGATTCAGCCCCATAAAAATTGTGGATGCCCCTCCCCAGTCACCTGCTGCAGTTAATGGGGGGGGGGGGGGGAAATGCTCTTGGGGCTGGGGGAGCTGCAGATACAGGGATGAACTTTGTGCTGCTTCCTCTTCCTGCTCCTCTTCCTCCTGTGTCCCTGCTCTATGTCACCCTCCGCCTCCACCTTGTGCACAACCCCAGGTACATATTTTGACCATTTTGTTCTTCAGCCCTGCTTCTCCTTCCCTTCTCCTCCTGCCCCCAGGCCCAGCACCCACTGCCGCCTCCCTCTTCCCCCCCAGTCCCACAGCATCCCACCGCAGGGGCACGGATGGAGCTGGGCCAGCTCGGCCTGGGGCAGCGCTGGGCTCTCGGCCGCTTCCGCCCGCACTCGCTCCCCACTGCAGCCGCTCCCGCCACCACAGCGCGGGGGGGCCCGGCCTTGGCGCTCCCCCCTCCCACCTCCCCAAATTCCCCTCAAGGGGGGCGCCAAGGCCCGGGGGGGAGGGGCGCAGCTGGGCTCCAGCTGGGCAACGCTGGCAGCTGCGGCTCTGCCTGGACACTGATGAGTCATCAGCGCCGCGCGCTCTGATTGGCTCAGCCCTGCCTGAGCCCTGCGCCTGCACCAAGGGGGGACACCCTGCTCCAGGGGGGATGGCCCCAAAACGGGGGAACCCCAGCAAAGGAAGAACAACAAAGGCTCTTTACAAACTGATCCTGTCAACCTCATTGCACATAGGGCCAGGGATGTGGACATAAGGAAGTGACAGGAGGAGCCATCAGCTGCACAAAATGTTATTAATTGATGACACAGACTGCTGCTCAGCCAAGGTCCTGCTAAATTCATCAACTTCCAGAAGAACAACAAAGACTTAACACAGCCATCAATATCCTTAGCTATACAAAAGTGGGGTGCATATTAAGGGGGTATGTAGGAGGTGCATTGGGAAGTCTGTACCTCTCCAGGACTTCAGCCAATGGGAAGAGGGAGATGTGACCAAGAAAATTAGGATGAAAAGGAGGCTGTGTCTGCCAACAATTGGAGAGACCCCATGGGAAATGTCCCATGGCCTCTCCCTTTTTTATGAATGAAATTACTGTTACAGGACTCCTCTGTCTTCCTTGTGGACAGAAACCTCTGGGGATGTCAATTTTTCCACACACCTTGGGGCTCCTCCGCAATTCCTTCCACCGTCCGGGCCGGCGGGCAGTGAGTGCAGCTGAAGGTGCCTCACCCAGTTTGGGGGATCGGCTCCCTCGGCTGGCGGCGGCACCGGGGATTGATTGGGTACCCGAGAGTGAGCAGGAGACAGATGAGTGACGGATCAGGGGGGCTCTCAAGAGTCGGCAGGGAGAGAGCACTGAAAATCTCAGCAGTGACTCCAGTGGCATCTTCGGGGAGTAAACATGGCAGGGCACCCAGGGAGGGGACAAAAGGGAAAGCCAGAATGGGGTCCCAGCAAAAGGGATGAGGATCCCAAAATATCTCTCAAGGGTCCCTTGGGAGCATGTGGAGGTCGTTTGCACATTCTCCCAGAGGGAATTAAGGACATGGACACCCAGGGGGGCAAGAAGGGAAGTCCAGAAGGGATTTAGACAACAGGGGATGGATGGTGTTGGTGTGCTGGGAAGGGATTGGCTGAAGGGGAGTGTGCAGGAATGTGCTTAAGGCAAGAAGCAGCAGGAGGAATCTATGGGGTAAGAAAAAAGATGATAGAAAAGAGGAAAAAGAGAAAAACACTGAGGATTGGGATGTGTTTCAGAAGGGTCTTATCCTCAGAATTTGCCAGCTGACTCAGATCCTTTGTATCCCAGTTTTCCAGGCCAGGAAAACAAGGAGGTCAGGATTTCAGGGGGTTTCTCTGAGCTGGGAGCGGCAGGAGCGGGCGCAGAGCTGCGGCACCGGGAGCACGGGCTGGGGGCCTGTGGGGAGCTGTGGGGCCGGGCCGGGGCTGTGGGGCAGCCGGGGCTCAGCGCCGGGCGCTGCCTGAGCCCAGCACCCCCCGGGCAGGGCCGGCAGTGGCCCCCGGCCCCCAGGAGGCTGCGGGACGCCCCGGCCGCTGCCCGGCCCCGTGGAGCTGCCGGCCCTGCCCGCCGGGGGGGCCGCCTTTGGACACTGCGGCAGGACAGGGACCGGCTCTGGGATACGGGCTGGGGAGGGGAGCCTCAGCACAGCGAGCACGAGGAAGGAACAGCTCAGAAATGGGGATTAGACCTGCAAGGATCCACATGATCTTTTAAGCATTTCCTGGTGGGTCCCTGGAGAAAGGAAGGATTTTGCAGAAAGCTCAGCAGCTGCCACAGGATGAGCACCCCCAGGCACTGAGGGGGGCTGCAGCAGGGCCAGAAGAAGCCCCTGCAGCACTTGCTCACAAAGGCTCAGCAGCTGAATGCAGCAAGGGATGAGCAAAAGGCCAAGCTGAAGGCAAAGGCCATGGCACAGTTCCTACAGCCCCTGAGGGATCAAGCCCAGGGCCCAAGGGGGCCCCAGCACCCAGGGGACACCCTCGGCCACAAGCACCTGGCACAGGCATTGCCCTCCTGGCCAGGGGACAGCCCACCCAAACAGCCCCTGGCAAGGAATCAGCCTTCCAGCTGCAGGGCACAAGGACACTGCAAGCACAGACAGGAGCACCCTCAGCACGAGCAAGTCCAGCCCTTGATGGACACGGATTCTTAGCGGTGGCACAGCTCCCATTCCACCAGGGACCCACCACACTGCAGCCCTTGGGAACATTCAGGGTGGCTCTGGATCCAGAGGAGACCTTTCCTGATGGACACAGGGGCCTCTCCATCCACTCAGAATCTTACACTAAAAGGTGTTAGTGAATATTTTAATTATTAAGGCACTAAGTGGGAAAGATGAGTGGGTGTGTTTTATTCAGACACTATTAGCAGATGTGGGGGATGGGTTTAAAATGCAGGAACATTTATTAGCTCACAATTGTGATTGTAATTTACTGGGAAGGGATTTGATGGCTAAATGGGGAATGCAAATTAATGTTGCAAAAGGTGATACAGAGGCTGGTTCTGTTCTACCTCTGTGTCAAATGTCTGGCAGAGCCTAGGCTGAAATGAACCCACAAGTGTGGGCAGCCCCCCAAGGGAAATTGGCAAAATTAGATATGGAGCATCACCAAATTTCCCTGAAGCAACCAGGACAAGAGGTGTCAAAAAGCAATCCCCTGTTCCAAGGGAGGGAAGGAAGGGCTCACAGCCAGTCTGTGAGTCCTGCTCAAGGCACGGCTTGGGGAGCCAGGGATGTCTCCCTAGAATGCTCCTATCCTGCCAAACAAGAAATCCAATGGAATCCACAGAATGCTGCAGGACCCAAGAAGAAGAAATGAGATGATGAAACCGAGGCACCCCACAGGCTCAGATCCTTACACCATCCTCAACCAGGTGCCCTCCTCACACTGCTGCCAGTCAGAACTTGATGCAAAAGATGCTTTCTGGGGATCTGCCCACTTCCAGAGGATGCAAACACAATTCTGCCTTGGGCTGGCAACAAGAGCTAGAAGGGAAAATGCTCAAGACATGGACGGTCCTTCTGCAGGGATGCACGGAAGCACCGGCCTGATTGGGGCAAGCCTTGCAGGAAATATCAAAGGAATTGACCTCACCCCCAGGGACTGGCTTAATGCAGGATGTGGATGACTTGCTCCAGTCAGGAGGACAAGGAGAAGAGGTAGAGGAAGTGTCTGTGAAATGGCTTCATTTTCAGGCTAAAAACCAGCTTTGAGTATCTGAAAAAAAAGGAAGAGCAAATGGTAGAGAAAATGGTTAAATATTTGGAACATTATTTGACTGAGGGTTTGTGGTGTATTGATTCAGAGAGGGTTCAGGGAATCTCAGAAATAATATTACCCAGGACTAAAATGGAGCTGGAACAATTCTTAGGAATTAGGGAACTGCAGGAGCTGGACTGAGGATTCTTTGTTCTAGCCTGAGCATTGTGTGACTTCTTTAGCCCCAGATAGCCTCAATTTTACAGAGTGGACATAAAGAAGAGAACAAAACTTAACAAAATGAAAAAAAAATAAAATTATTGATGCCCCAGCCATGGCTCTTCCAGACTCAGAAATCTGAATTGGAAGGGAATATTAAACAGGCCACCCCTGAGCCTGCACTGAAGGCAACGCAGCAGCAGCCAGGGCTCCCCAGCGGGGGAAGCCCCTGGGCCTGCCCACAGATCCTCTGCTCAAATCCTCGGCCTGGGCACCCTCCTTTGCCATCTCCAGCCACTGCGGGACAATCCTTGCTCTCACTCTTGCAGCTTCAGGCCTTTCTGTGCCTGCCCTGGCCACAGCTGCTGGGGAAGGCACCGGGACAATTCCACTCTGCCTCTCAATTCCACTCACACTCTGCCCTGCCTGGGATTAGCTGCTGGCAAAATAGACCAACTTTAAAATGGCTTCAAATCTTATTTCTCTGCTCACACTAGGTTTGCCTTTGCCTTGGGGAAAGGAATTTTAATGTTACTTTTCCACCACTCAGCAGAGATGAAATTAACATCTCAACAGACTGGGAATAGCCCAAAAGATTCCAACCAAGATAACGACCATCAACAAAACATCAACACCCAGCAGCAAACATCAACCAACATCTACCCCAGACACAGCTGGAGACACCTGGTCTGGAAAAGGCTGAGCAGGAAATCCAGGCGTGCCCACCTAATTCACATCACAGGCACAGAAATCCGGGTGCAACAGGAAACCAAATCCTAACAACTCCACACCTTCAAACCAATGAACATTAAACCAATGGATTTCTATGGGGTCAGACTGTATAAAGTTTTGGAAAAATGTAGTAAATTCATGTGTCATGGAATGATTTTCTCTGCACACCCAGACTATGTGAGCATGAAATTATTCCTGTTGCACATTCTGGCCAGAATCAAGTAATGCCTTATTTCTCTAAAGTCATTGTTGAAGAGTTTTTGCTTTTCACAGTTTCAGTGAAAGGATTACACCGTTAGAATAATTTTTTGTAATAACTTTACTTCTATATTGTCGGTTGTGTTTGGGCCAGTGTTGTGAGAATCAGTTTTTAGTCCTAGGAGAAGAAAAAGAAAACACTTGATTGCTTTCTCATTTTTGTTTTATATTTGTACGTGACTCTTAGTGGTGACAAAATGATGGAATGAGTTTTTCTATATTCACCTTTAAGTTGCACTTTGAAAACTAGAAGAGCTTAAAAGTTGGCGCTTTAACACATAAACAGTTAATAAAATATTGTTAAAAAAAAAAAGAATAGCAGATTCTGTGGGGGCCACATGTGAGTCATGGGATGTCTGCCCTGGAAGAGAAGCTTTGTTCCAGGCAGCCAGGAGAGGAGCTTTAGGAATGCAAATTAACACTGATGGCCCAAAGCCTGCACAATGGCCCAGGGGCTTCCTACCTGCAGGAGGAATTGGGCTGATTCCCTCTGCCCCTCAGCCCAAGCTCTGCCTGCTTGCACAGATGGAATTTGCACAGCTAAAGGCAGAGCCCATTGTGAGGATATCTGACTCTGCAACACAAATTGGTTAAGCTGCAAAGGAAAACAGAAAATGGAGAATGTTGTGAAAACTTCACTAAAACAAGTGGGGGGGAATCATCCCTGTCCCCACTCCAACATGTGCTGTCTCTGTCTATGTTATATAGGGTGTACCAGACCACTGGGGATTATTTGCTACCACAAGGTCAGAGAAATCACTTGGGAATCCAAGTATGTGATGATTTAATGAGAGAAAAGCTGACAATTGATGCAGCCCTGGCTGGAGGGAGCACCCAAAAATGGGGAAAAGATGAACGGCCACCAGAACAAATCCTGCAACACCATGGACCAGACCCTGGAACCCAAAGAAATTCGTATCAGATACCAGAGAAACCATTTCTCATTTCAATGGGATAATTAGATTACAGGATGTCATTGAAATAACAACCAACCAGACAGCTCCATCTCCTGACCTTCCCCCCAACCAATCCACTCAGATGAGGAACACAACATTTCACCGTGGGATGGGATCACATTATCTATTAGCAGAACGAGGCAGAATTTTTGGAAAGTTAAATGATTCAAACTGCTGTTGACAAATAGATGAGAACAGATACCAAAGGAAACAAGAAAGCAGCTCATGAACCAGTCCAAATGAGGAAAGGATGGAAATGGGAAACGTTTTTGTGCTTCCCTGGCAGACCATGGATTAAACTAATGCCAGACAGAGCTGTCCCCCTTCAAACCTACACCCCAAAAATCCTGTAACTCAGGGATTCCTCCCAGAAAAAAATCTGCTAGGATCTCCCCAAACTGAGTGAAAGGGGGGATGGGACCCCCAGACTGAGCAGGAGGGGCCTGGAACCCCCAAATCCAAGCACGGGGGAGGGGGTTGGAGATTGGAGGGATGATTGGGAAGGGGCAAGAGTGGGAAAAGGAGAGGGATGGGACCCCCAAAGCGTGGGGGAGGGTGCTGGGAAACCCAAATTGCATTGAGAGGGGTCAATGGATTGCGGGAACGATGAGAAAGGTGGAGAGAGGAGAGGGAAAGGTGGGCTTGGGATGAAAGAAACCTGGTTCCCTGTCCTGTAGCACTCGATCCCTGGAGCGATTCCCTGAGGCTTGTGGGGAGGAAGATCCGCATTGGGGGGTCCCCAAGCCCCCTGCCCATCCCAGCGTGTCCATCTCGCTGCTGCCCTCCAGCTCCCAGCCCGGCCCTGGCCACCTGCTCTGCTCCCTGATGGATTTCTCCCCTGCCCACATCCAGCTGAGCTGCTCCCAGGGCCAGCAGCAGCTCTCGGGCCACGTGCTGGCCACTGCCGTGCTCCCCAGCGGGGACTGGAGCCAGCAGCTCCTGGTGCTGCTGGAAACCGCCCCCGGCAATGCGGGCTCAGCTCCAGCTGCCAGGTGGAGCACGTCAGCCTGGAGCACCCCCTGAGCCGGCACTGGGGCACGGCCCGGCCCCCACAGCGCCGGCAGGGGCCGGCAGGACACCGAGGGGATTTGGGGCTCCTGGGCTTAACTGGCAGCCCCTCCTTGAGAACCCCTCTCCCCCTGTCCCAGCTCCCCTCATCCCCCTCTCCTAGCCCTTTCCCAGCGGCTCCCGGCCCCGCTCCGCTCACCCCAGAGCTCCTCGCCAGCAGCCGAGAGATGGAGGAGGAGGGGAAGGAGGGGAAGGAGGAGGAGCGGGAGGAAGAGGAGGGGCAGAGGAGGAGCAGGAACTGCAAGAGGAGCAGCAGAGGAGGCCCCACGTGCGTCCATCGCTCTCTGGATCTGCAGCCCCTTCGCGCCGGGAGCATCGGGCCCCGCATCCCGCAGCTCACCAGGGACGGGAACCTCGCCCCGAAGGTCTTGGGCCGTCCTGGCAGGATTTGTTTGAAGGGGAAGGGATATTTGGAGCTCACTCGAAGTATCTTAGAGGCTCCCTGTTTCTTTTTCTGGGGTCGGACCGGGCAGAGCGATGTTCGGATCTTGCAGGACGCCAAAGCTGACCTGAGATGCCCGGTACCGGCAAAGGGAGGGGAGCAGCGAAAAGGGGAGAGCCCCGGGAGTCCCGGAGCCTGAGATGGGGGCCTGGAGAGGGGGGACCCCGAGAGCCGGGAGTGAGGAGAGCCTGGAGAAGGGGCAGCCTGGACAAGGGATGAGCCTGCAGAGGGGGAAGCCCTGGGACACCAAAGTGGGGACCCCACGGAATAGAAACCTCAGGGAATTATTTTTTCCTCTCAGTCCTGATGCTTTAGAGATTTTCATGGACACAAGACACCTGATGACTTCTAGAGATGGACTTGGGCAGGAGGAACCCTGAATCCTAGGTGGTCACCCCTTGTTTTTCCCCCCAAACCAGACTTCTCATGCCCAAGCGTTAGACAAATGGAGGAGAAGAAGGCAGAGAGGAAGATGCTCTGGGACCCCCAGGCAACGTCAGTACAATAGTTGAGGCAAAAGCATTATCACCAAATACATCTGCCCAGAGGGCAGAACTGGTTGCCTTAACCAGAACACTAGAATTAGGTGAAGGGAAAAGGGTAAACATATGGACTGACTCAAAGTATGCTTTTGGAGTACTGCATGTACACAGAGCACTGTGGAAAGAAAGAGGACTGCTGTCTTCTCAAGGCACACACATTAAACATCAAGATGCAGTCCTGCAATTAATAAAAGCAGTACAAAAGCCGGAGCAAGTAGCAATCATGCACTGTAAAGCTCACCAATCAGGAAGCTCCAAAATTCATGAGGGAAATTGGAAAGCAGACTGGACAGCCCGACAAGCTGCTCGAGAAGTGCAAACTGCAATGGCATTGATACCTTTAAAAACTAATGTATCTCAATTCAATTTACCTCCAGAACCAAAATATTCAATAGAGGATGAGAAATTGGGACGCTCACTGAATGCACAGAAGAATTCAGAAGGGTGGTATGTGACTACACAGGGACAAGTAGTGGTACCCCCCCTTGATAATGAGAGAAGTTCTACAAATTAAACAAATGTCATTGGAGTGCAGAGACATTGGTGAAATTGTTAAAACAAAATTTAATTTCAGTACGGATGTTAACAATGGCAAAATCAGTAATGTCAAAATGTGAAATTTGCTTAAAGAACAATCCAGTGGCTAGACGACAGGCACAATTCGGGAAAATTCGGGTAGGAGTAGAACCAGGAGATTATTGGCAAGTAGATTTTGTAGAATTAGCAAGAACTCCTGGATACAAATATCTATTGGTAGGGGTTGACACATTTTCAGGATGGCCAGAAGCTCTTCACTGTCACACAAATCAAGCAAAGGAGACAGTCAAGTGGTTACTGCAAGAAATCATTCCAAGATTTGGGGGGCCTCTAGGAATATCATCAGATAGGGGCCCACATTTCACAGCCACACTAGTGAGGGAGGTGAGTAGGTTACTGGGAATAGCTTGGGATCTCCATACACCATGGAGACCCCAATCCAGTGGACAGGTAGAGAGGATGAATCAGACATTGAAGAGGCAAATCAGCAAAATATGCCAAGAGGCTAAATTGCAGTAGCCACAAGCTTTACCAATAGCACTGCTGAGGATTCGGATAAAGCCTAGAAGCGGGATGTCAGTCAGTCCTTATGAGATATTGTATGGGAAACCATATGAATCCCCTAAACCTGATCCAAATGTACATGTTACAGGGAAGCAAGAGGTGTATAATTATGTTCTGTCTCTTGGAAAAGCTCGAGCTTGACTTCGGAGTACCCTTTTGTGGAATAGGCCGCTGACTCTCGAGAATCCAGTTCATGACATCCCCCCGGGAGATGAAGTGTACGTTAAAAGCTGGAACGAAGAACCATTAAAAGAAAGGTGGAATGGACCCTGTCAGGTACTGTTAACTACCTTGACAGCAGTCAAAGGAGCTGGACTGGATCCCTGCATACATTACACCAGGGTGAAGAAGGTTTCCCCTGCACTGTGGACTGCACAAACTGTAGGGCCAACAAAGCTGCAGAGAAAGCGGGTTTGATTGTTTCAAATGTCTAGGTTGCTAGTGACTGTAATGGTGATTATTTTATGGCCTTTAGTGCCATCAGCTGGAATCAATGTTACCTTGGGATGTGAAATGCAAAAGGATCAGCTGACAACTCTTCATTTTAGAATGAAGAGGGATGTGGGGGTGCAGCCAGAAACACAAGTGATAAAAATCTCTAATACTATTCAGGCAGAAAATGGGATGATTGGATTAACTAAAGATTTGGCCAACATGCAAAACAGCAGCAAAATAACTGCCTGTCTGCCAATACCAAAGGCAGCAGGAGACCCAATAAATTGGGGAATTATAACATTAAAATTACCTGAAATACAAAAGAATAAAAATGAAAATGTGAGCTGTGTATTGCAAATAGATTACAAGTACCAAAATAAGACAGTGTTTGAAAATGCTGTGATGCCAAAGTATTCATCTATGTGGGATTGTCATGAAAATGGAGGAAAGTATGAACCAAACTAGGCTGGTATGGGGGATTAGGGAATTATGGATGGTGTTATGAAAAGATAGCAAAGGTCATTAAAGAAAAGATTCCAGTATCAAAGTGGAAGTGTGAAGGACAGGAAGGAAAAGATCGGGCTGATGCTTGGGACAGTGCATGGTCAGTGAGTGTGCTTCAGAAATTCCAATCTATGGCAGATAGCCCTTGGTGCATTAAGTGGGAAGGCTCTGAAAATGAAACAGATCCAGGGGTATGGAACACTGCAACCAGTAGTAGAATGGAGGCAGACAAAGTGAATTGGTGAATATGGAACAAAACTTAGGACTGTACTTCTGATGATGAAGAAATAAAACAAATGCCACTGCTAGTGGTAGCTCTGCAAATTGGATGTGCCTGCAGAGGAATCAAACATAAACAAGGTGAAATAAATGACCAGATAGGACAAGTGATCCAAAAGGTAATATGTAGCACAAGTACAATTCAGAGTCCAGGCCAATTTGGATGGGCAGCAAGCGATGGCAGCTGGACAACACATTTGCCTGTAGGTGAAAAAGTAAAAGAGATTACTTTAGGCCTCCCCACCTTATCCCCAATTTGGAAAAGGTCCCCATTTAAGAGAGAACATGAACTTCTGCTAATAAGGACGAGACGAGAAGTTCAGGAAAACAAAGCTGAAGATGAAGAAAGATAGCAGGAACCCTCCAGTAGTGTAAAATTTGAGTGGGCCCTGGAATCCTTGTTTGGTCCAATAGCAAATTATAACAAAAGAAAGATGTTGTACAAACTTACAGGTCAGGTAGAAAGATTGGCAAGAGTTACCAAAGAGGGATTTAGAGAGCTAAATGTACAATTACAAGCCACAACTAAAATGACCCTGCAAAACAGATTGGCTTTAGATATGTTATTGTTGAAAGAACACGGAGTATGCGGGTACCTAAAAGGACAAATTGATCACTGCTGCATCCACATCTCAAATGGAACTGCAGATGTAGAACACAACATTAATCAATTAAAACAAATGGAACATGAAGCACAGAAAGAGAGAGAAGATCTGACTACAAGTTGGGTAGATAAAATTTTTGAAGGGTTAGGATGGAATGTGAGCTCATGGATCAAATCTATTCTTGAGAGTCTGATAATCCTACTGATTGTGTTCTTAGCAATCTGGTTAATCTGTGCAGTTCTGAAAGGAGAGATAAAGAAAAGAGTATCCTGGAACCAGAAGATAATAAAGGCACTGACACGGGACAGAGATCCACATCCACATTTGCCATCTCCAAGTCCTCCAGAGTGTAACAACGCTTACAACAAATGTGGATTCGAAGATGAACATCAAGTATAAACACAGAAAAAGGACTGTATATAGTGAAAGCATTACACTTACTATAGTAAAGTGAAATATTTTCAAAGGGATGAAATATGTTACTATGGGGTTAAATGATTCTGAAAATGTTTCTTAAAATCATGTAGAGGCAGGCCACAACAATGCTTGGTATTAGGGATGGTCTAGCAAGCTGGAATGTTTACAGTAACGGGAACTGGTACTTGGGGTCTCCAAGATACCCACCCAGAGATAAGATTCGTACATGTTCATACAAGGATGAGCTAACTCTCATGAAGCAATATAGATAAAGTTAATGAAGCAATATTAATGAAGCAATATCGATAAGGTTGTTACAGTGATTGCTGCTACAGCTGAAATTGTAGAAATATGTGCACTTTGGACAAAGACGATGGAGCTAGATTTGGGTTGCTGATACCCCTAGTTCCCGCACACTTCAATAAAGGACCTGCATATAATCAGTCTGTGATTATGTGTGTTCCTGGATGCTAACAAAGACAGATCAAAAACTTCCAAAACACCAAAAATACTAAGATTCAGCTCCCACAAAAAAGCAAAACACCAACATTCAGCCCAATAAAGCCCAGAAACTCCAAGATTCAACCCCGTGAAAATCGTGCATCTCCCTGCCCGGGCACTCGCTGCATGGGGGGGTGAGGGGGGCAATGAGGCCGGGCCGGAGCAGGGGGTGCCTGAGAGAGGCCCCGAGCCCGGGGGAAGCCCCTGCAGAGCCATGGAAGTGGCTCCTGGCCGGACTCGGGGATCCCCCTGGCGATCCCCGCTGGAGCAGCCTGCTCCTGAGGGACTCTGTCCCCTGGGAGGGACCCCAGGCTGCAGCAGGACAAGGATTCCTGGCCCTCAGGGGGAGGCAGTGACATGACCTGACTGTGACCCCCATCCCTGTGCCTCGGGGCGGGGAGGGGGACGGACAGGGGCAGAAAGTTAAGCCCGGGAAGGAGGGACAGCTGGGGGGAAGATGGATTTCCGTAGGAATCACTTTACTTCTCGTTTTCTTGTTCTGACATGTTTGATAATAAATTCAATTAATTTCCCCAAGTCAGGTGTGCTGTGCCCGTGACCAAGGATTGAACTGTCCCCACTCCCATCCAAACCCCCGAGCCTTTCCTTGTGTGTTCTGCTCCCCGCCCGGGGCAGGAAGGAGAGTCACAGAGTTTTGGCCTCGCTCCGGCAGGCCCTGCTCCATCCCGGACTCACCCCCAGCTCCCAGCGCCCTCAGCTCCCGGGCACCCCGAGCTCCCGGCGCTTCAGCGCAGCGGCGCTTCCTTGGCCTCCTGCCCGGGCCGGGCCCAGCGCCGGGGCCGCTCCTCAGCCCAGGGTGCCGAGAAATGGCGGAGCTCAGCCCAAGGCAGGCGAGGCCGTGCCGTGTGCAGAGCCCGCCGCTGGCTGCGATTGGCTGCTTCTGCCGTCACTCGTGGTTCTGGCGCGCGCTGATTGGGCAGAGCGGGGACAAGCCCGGCCCCGCTGGCGCCCCCAGGGCGGCCGTGGGGCAGGAGAGCCGCCATTGCCGGAGCGTCTGTGCGGGCCCGGCAGCGGCGGCAGCAGCGGCCGGAGCCCGGTGAGGCGGCGGCGGAGCTCGGAGGCGGCCCCAGCGAAGCGTCCCGGGCACAGCGCAGCCACCTCCGGCCTCCCGACACGAAGCGGGACGAGCCAGCGCTGCTCCGCCACCGCCTCCTGCCGAGGCCCCAGCGGCAAGGAGACCGCGGGCAGCCGCTCCCGCAGCGCCCTCAGCCCAGGGCCAACACGGGCCGGCCACGGCACAAGCCACCCGCCACAGCCCCCTGCCGCCCCCTCCCGGGCCCGCAGCGAGCCCCGAGCCCCCGCAGAACCGAGCGCGGCTCCCACCTGCGATGGCCGGGGCCGCCTCCGAGCTCCGCCGCCGCCTCTCCGGTTGTTATCAATGAAATCAGAATTTTGACAACTAGGTCCCTTGGGTTAATGGCAGTTTAATTCAAAATGAATACAATTTAGTAAATTGAATAGTAATTTGGTATAATAAAAGAATACAGTTTAGCAAAAGAATATAATTTAGCAAAAAATTACAATTTATATATATAATTTTCCAGTAATTAAGTATGATTAAAACATAAGCAAAACAGACCAGGGTACGGGTTCCTCACCCTGCCTCATTTACAGAGGAAATAACTTCAAGCTAACCTTAACACTGTATGCTTATACATATTCATTAATGTTTCCCGTGAATTACCTCCTATTTCAAATTTTTCTGACTTTATGTCACTTTCCTTCACGGCGCATGCTTCACTTGTTGTTAGGGGGTCTTCAGTCTTCTTTTGGGGGACTTTTGGCAAAGGCTTCTCCTCTTCCTCATTGTCCTTTGGATAACCTTACAGGTTTGCGTGTGCGTACTAAGTGTTGTGTTATGTTACTCTACTAATTAGTCTGATATTTACTGATTTTTAGGCCCAATGCTTAAAGTCGTTCTAATTTTGTCCATCTCAAGGCCGTTTTGGTCATGAGACATCACTTATCTTCTAAACTACATCCTGTACCTTAATTTTAACAAGTAACATCTGTAAAGGGATGCATCTGCCTTGTAACACTGATTCTTTTGGTTGCTTCTAATAATAACTTTCCAAATAGTTACAATTTAGTCAGCACAAATCAATTCCATTTATTACAATCCCCCATTTCTCTTTTTGATTACATTTATTCATGCTTTTTTTATAAAAAATAAACTTGAATCTTAATTTTTTTATCTTCTCAATAATTTCATTTCTTGCATTTACTTTATTTTCATTTCTAATTTTTTAGCATTTTTCATGCTGTATCAAGCTTTTAGCACTCTCTTTCAAATTTAGTTAACTTTTTTTTTGAGCTATTATAGTTTCTTTTCGTTCAGTATTCCTTGAATTACTGAATGGATTAGTCTAATAAGGCATGAAATTATACAAAATAGAAACAATAATCTTAATATGAAACACTATACCATAAATTTTAAGTTTTTCCACTAAGTACTTCCAAAAAGGTTATCTCACTAATCATACTTCAAAATAAAATTCTATTTTTGAACTGGTAGGTGTGCTACATTTTTAATATCTTTAGCAATTTTTGTGATGGCTTTTCTATAATCATTTATCTTTATACAACACTCAGATTTGTTAAACTTTCTACAAACTCCCCCTTCTTCAGCTAACAAATAGTCCAGGGCAATTCTGTTTTGATAAACAAATGCTCACATTTGTGAATGTTGCTTGGCCAGCAGCTTTAGGGCAGTAGAGGTGTGGTTTGAAACAACTTTAACTACTGTCTGCAGCTTTGTGAACTGATTCAATAGATAGATTTGGGTTCTGTATCTCTAAGATCCATCTTCAGCTCAAGTGGCTGGGTCATCTCTCTGCAGGCCATTTGTCTTCATTTCTGGTTTCTTCTTGCTTTTGGAAAGTCAAGGTTCAAGTCTCTTTTATTGTTCTTTAATGTTTCATAAAGTGGTGTTCTTAACATATTGCTCCTGGACCTCGGTGTAACGAAGAAGGAGGGTCATGTAACTCTTAAGATACAGGTTCTTTTTAACTTTTGAGGTAATTCACTGCACACTCTTTGCCCACAAATTTAATATATTCTATCAGGGGCTTTCCATTTGTTACTTGTTGTACCTGGTTGTTCCCAATAGAATTTTAGGTCACTTATGGATTGGTAAGGGTTAGCTCCAGAACTTTTATACCAGCACAAATCAACATGGTTATCCTACAATTAGTTTCTTTTTGTGATTCTCTAATATCCAGCAGGAGTTTTTGGTGGCCAGGTGTTAGTATTATTATCTGACACAAACTGTTTTAATTATTTGATGATTCAAAATTTATCTTCCAGGTCATTTTAATGTCTTGGAAGTTTGAGTAAGATTTCATTTTAAAAATTGGTCTGGAGCTAGACTCCCACTTTTCCACAGCTATTTTTTTAGCTATTTTAAGTCTTTCACAACTTTAGCATTTAAATAATTTTAGTTCAATAACTACTTCTTGCATTAAACCTACAAAAATACTTTAGTTAAGGTTGGCCAATCTCAGTTGCTATACTGCTGTTTCAACTGTTCACACTACTTATTCATTTTCTCTACTTCTTTCTTTGGGATCTTTTTTATACTTTTATAAAATTACTGTGATTGTAACAGGCAGCATTAACATATGGATGTGCCACAAACACAGATTTTATCTTGTTTTTGCATTTGTCACATTTGTTTGCGTTTGTCACATGGATCAGAATTATTGTGATTTTGTTTTTGCATAGTTTGTTTGCTCATTGTTTGCTTTTGTGCTGCTTGTTTTAATATCGCTTGTTTCTTTCTTAATTTTTTGGATTCTGTCCCATCCTGCTTTATGGTTTTGGCCAGTTGCCAAGGGTATCTTAATGAACACAGTGAAAATAATCCTCAGGAGTTTTCACTCTCTACCTTCCTCAAGGCCCCTTGGGTTGCAGCCAAGGGCCGAGGTGCCAGTCTTCTTGGTAGCAAAGTTTATACCCTGGGGTCTGGTCACTGACACGTTTGGTCTCACTGGTACCCTTGGCCTCATAAGGTTCCTATGAGCCACTTCAACTCTGCTTGTTTCAAGGATGGCACAGATTTCACAGCACTGTCTTATCTCTCTCTCTTAGTCAGTTATTTTTTTTTTCTTTTAATTTAAACTACTAAAGCTCCAGAGATGTGTCAACTACAATAAAAGTTACTTTTTCCACAACTTCAGTTAGCAATTTATTAATAAAGCTTAAATTAACAGAGGGTTCTTTTAGCAAAATTTTTGCTGTTAAATAAATAAAACATTTAGTCAAAACCATTTATATTTACTATAGAAAATATTGAAAAACAAACATATTTTAAAAATATGGAAATTTAAGGTTCTGTGAAAAAAAACTGTGCTACATGTTTTTAACACTTATAATGCACACAGCACAACTGTAACACACCATTTAGATACTATATATTCATAAAATGTGTTTGTGCTTCACAGACTCTGAGCAAGGCAGAATTTGTCTTTTGAATGTCTGAATATAATAAACCAAACCAAATTAATGCCAGGTTGTAACAAATGGTCAGTCATGTTATATGTTAGAGTTCACTTGGCGCAGCCAGCACTGCACACTTTTCAGATAAATGGGATTTAGGTAGTGCTGCTGTTTCTATTTCCAGCAAAATATCTTTAGATGAAGGAACAGTTTTACCTCTTTTTTTTTTTTTCTGCTATTTTTTAGTTTGTAAAGGATACAACAGATAACTCTCGCTTTCTTGTGTTTTAGTAATAAATTTATCTTCCCCCTGCCCCCCCCCCCCCAGAGAAGCCACAGGGTAGCATAGTCGCTCTCTTCTTGATTAAAAGCTTCTTATGAATTTACATACTGATTTAAAGCTTAACAAATCCAATTTTTAAACGATCCGAACTTTGGCCAATTCAAATTATATTTTTGGATCATTTTCTTTGTCTATTTAAACATATAATAATCAATCATTTTCTGCTTGTTTTTCCTCTCCGGGATTCCCAGGTATCCCAAAATCATAGCATCATCCTCAGTGGACTGTCCTGAGGAATGCTCCCCTCCTGAGAAACCCCCTCACGGCTCTCAGATATTCCGGGCTCTTGCGAATTCCCCTTATAATTCGCAGCCCCTGGGTTCAAGGACTTACTCTCCCTTGAACCCATCTCTGGCAGCAACCAACCAAGAAATCTCCGGTACCAGGAGAATCTCGATCCCCCTCACTCACTCCGTGGTTCAACTTCCCCCCTCCCTCAATATTACTCTGTTGCTCTATCCCATCTTTTGCCAACTACTTGCTTCCTGTCTAATTTCCTCTCTTTCTCAATTTCTTTTACCCCTCTTAGACTACTCATTTCTGGCTACTTCTCTTCCCAATCCCTCTCAGCTACGTACTAAAGTTCCCAACTATTTTCTCTTTTTAAAGGAAGTTGAACCTGACTCAATCACCCTCCTCCTGAGTCACTTCACTCAGCGATCAGATCACTCCCTTCTCCCCGAGGACTTTCCCGTGGGTTTTAAGATTGGGACTCTCCCTCCCGTCCCTCCCGGGGATTTTCACTCGTTCTTCTCTTTCACTTCCCTCCTTTCCCGGCCGGTCTCCTGGCGGAGAGCCGAAAACGCGGTACGGCCGGAGGTCTGCACTCCCTTTGGGGGTCCGGGCTGCCCAGCCCCGTCTCAGACACTGCACACACACACACAGGCACACAGCTCCCCCCTGCCCAGCCCCGTGGGACTCACACGCTCCGTTTGCCCACGCGGTTCTTGTGCACAAGACGTTTTACAGGCACCTTTATCTCTGCCCGGCACTCTACGGGAGCTCTTCTGCACGCTTCCTACAGCCAGCTTCTTTTGCTCATGCTTTATCCTAAGTGGAACTTCTATTTCCACGGGAGCACGATCTAACCTTGGCACCACCTTAAAAAATTGGTGGGGAGCTCCTTCCCATGATTAGCCGTTCTTCCCCTAGATTGGAGTTCCCGGGTTTTGGCACCAAATGGTTATAAATGACTTTCAAATTTCCAGTCAATCTAACTAATTGATAATATACTTTATTAAATTGGATACAAAATAATGAAAGAATACAATTTAGTAAAAGAATACACTTTAGTAAGAAAGATACAATTTAGTAGATATATTCATATATATATATATATATATATATATATATATATATACATATGTGAATATAATTGGCCAGTGGTCACAAATGGTTATGGCATAAGCAAAACCGACCTGGGTATGGGGGGCGCTTCTCACCTCATCTCACGTACAGAAAAAAGCACCTCAAGCTAAACTTATAGACTGTGTGCTTATACATATTCATTAATATTTCCCGTATGTTTCCTCCTATTTCTGATTTTGCTGACTTTAGGTCACTTATCTTCATGGCACATGCTTCACTTGTTTTTAGGGGGTCTTCAGTCACTTTTGGTGGTCCTTTGGTGAAGGCTTCTCCTCTTCCTCGTTGTCCTTTGGATAACCTTACAGGTTTGCGTGTGCGTACTAAGCGTTGTGTTATGTTACTCTACTAATTAGCTGGATATTTACTGATTTTTAGCCTCAATGCTTAGTCGTTCTAATTTTGTCCATCTCAAGGCCATTTTGGTCATGAGACATCACTTATCTTCTGAACTACATCCTGTACCTCAACTTTAACATGTAACATCTGTAAAGGGGTACATCTGTCTTATAACACTGATTCTTTTGGTCACTTCTAATAATAACTTTCCGAATAGTTACAATTCAGTCAGCACGAATCAATTCCATTTATTACACCACCTCCCGGGCCCGCAGCGAGCCCCGAGCCCCCGCAGAACCGAGCGCGGCTCCCACCTGCGATGGCCGGGGCCGCCTCCGAGCTCCGCCGCCGCCTCACCGGGCTCCGGCCGCTGCTGCCGCCGCTGCCGGGCCCGCACAGACGCTCCGGCAATGGCGGCTCTCCTGCCCCACGGCCGCCCTGGGGGCGCCAGCGGGGCCGGGCTTGTCCCCGCTCTGCCCAATCAGCGCGCGCCAGAACCACGAGTGACGGCAGAAGCAGCCAATCGCAGCCAGCGGCGGGCTCTGCACACGGCACGGCCTCGCCTGCCTTGGGCTGAGCTCCGCCATTTCTCGGCACCCTGGGCTGAGGAGCGGCCCCGGCGCTGGGCCCGGCCCGGGCAGGAGGCCAAGGAAGCGCCGCTGCGCTGAAGCGCCGAGAGCTCGGGGTGCCCGGGAGCTGAGGGCGCTGGGAGCTGGGGGTGAGTCCGGGATGGAGCAGGGCATGCCGGAGCGAGGCCAAAACTGTGACTCTCCTTCCTGCCCCGGGCGGGGAGCAGAACACAGAAGGAAAGGCTCGGGGGTCTGGATGAGGGTGGGGACAGTTCAATCCTTGGTCACGGGCACAGCACACCTGACTTGGGGAAATTAATTGAATTTATTATCAAACATGTCAGAACAAGAAAACGAGAAGTAAAGTGATTCCTACGGAAATCCATCTTCCCCCCAGCTGTCCCTCCTTCCCGGGCTTAACTTTCTGCCCCTGTCCGTCCCCCTCCCCGCCCCGAGGCACAGGGATGGGGGTCACAGTCAGGTCATGTCACTGCCTCCCCCTGAGGGCCAGGAATCCTTGTCCTGCTGCAGCCTGGGGTCCCTCCCAGGGGACAGAGTCCCTCAGGAGCAGGCTGCTCCAGCGGGGATCGCCAGGGGGATCCCCGAGTCCGGCCAGGAGCCACTTCCATGGCTCTGCAGGGGCTTCCCCCGGGCTCGGGGCCTCTCTCAGGCACCCCCTGCTCCGGCCCGGCCTCATTGCCCCCCTCACCCCCCCATGCAGCGAGTGCCCGGGCAGGGAGATGCACGATTTTCACGGGGCTGAATCTTGGAGTTTCTGAGCTTTATTGGGCTAAATGTTGGTGATTTTTTTTTTTTTTTTGTGGGAGCTGAATCTTTCTATTTTGGGGGCATATCAGATTTTTGGTGTTTTGGAAGTTTTTGATCTGTCTTTGTTAGCGTTCAGGAACACACATAATCACAGACTGATTATATGCAGGTGCTTTATTGAAGTGTGTGGGAACTAGGGGTATCAGCAACCCAAATCTAGCTCCATCGTCTTTGTCCAAAGTGCACATATTTCTACAATTTCAGCTGTAGCAGTAATCACTATAACAACCTTATCAATATTGTTTCATTAATATTGCTTCATTAACTTTATCGCGATTGCTTCATGAGAATTAGCTCATCCTTGCACGAACATGTCCGAATCTTATCTCTGGGTGGGTATCTTGGAGACCCCAAGTACCAGTTCCCATTACTGTAAACATTTCAGCTTGCTAGACCATCCCTAATACCAAGCATTCTTGTGGCCTGCCTCTACATGATTTTAAGAAACATTTTCAGAAACATTTAACCCCATAGTAACATCTTGATGTTTGGAGGATGTTTGTGCTGAATCTTGGTGTGTAGGAGGTTCTTCCAGACACAAGATGCCCAATGACTTCCTGAGATGAACTTGGACAAGGAGGAATCCCCACCCCAAGACACTCTTCTCTTGTTTTTCCCCCAAACCAGGATTTTTCATTCCCAAACCGAGGCCAGATGGAGGAAGAGGAAAAGCCCCGGAGGTGCAGCACAAGGAGGGGCTGCAAACCCAGTCCAGGGAGCTGCGAGGAGGAAAGATCCCCCCAGTGCCAGGAACACGGCCAGAGATCCAGCCAGAGCTCAGAGCTGGGGGAGAAGCCCCACAGGTGCTTGGAATGTGGGAAGGGCTTTAGAAAGAGCTCCCACCTGATCCGGCACCAGATGATCCATACTGGGGAAAAGCCCTACGAGTGTGGGGAATGTGGGAAGAGCTTCAGCCAGAGCTTCAACCTGAGGAATCACCAGATGATCCACACTGGGGAACGGCCCTATGAGTGTGGGAAATGTGGGAAGAGCTTCAGAGATACCTCTGAACTGATGAGACACCAGGTGATCCACACAGGGGAACGGCCCTACACCTGCTTGGAATGTGGGAAGAGCTTTGGGCGGAGCACCAATCTGAGGGCACACCAGCGCATCCACACTGGGGAGAGGCCCTATGAGTGTCCTAAGTGTGGGAAGAGGTTTCGGACCAGCTCCGATGTCCTCCTACATGAGCGGATTCACACAGAGGAGAGGCCCTTCCGCTGCCCCGACTGCGGGAAGGGCTTCCAGCAAAACTCCAACCTCACCGTCCACCGGCGCATCCACACTGGGGAGAGGCCCTACGAGTGTCCCCAGTGTGGGAAGAGCTTCTCACAGAGCTCAGCCTTGAGCCGCCACCAACGGAGTCACCAGTAAGGGAAGCCCTGCGAGTGCCCCGAGTGCGGGAAGAGCTTCGTGCGCTGCTCCAGCTCCATCCCCCATGGGAGGATCGGCGTTGGATGATCCCCAGTGACCCCCGTTGGGCAGAGCCCTGGTGATCCGTGGTCCTGGTGATCCGTGTTGGGAAGACACCTGGCTGGGAGGCTCCACATCTTCCTGGCTCCTTGTGGGCACCTGGATGAAAGCAGGGGAATGAAAATCCAACAGGATACAGAATGACAATGGGAATTGTTGACTTTAAATCCTCGAGAACTTTTTGCCCCTGCTTCAGGGGCTGTGTGGGCAGAGAAAAGGGGGTGACACCGGGCTTGGGGGCCCTGAGGAGAGCACACACGCTCTGTGGGAGAGAAGACACCACCCCCGGGACCCCCCCTCACCTTCCTGCACAGGCAGAAGCCGAGCCCCAGTGCCAGGAAGACGAAGCCCAACACGGAGACTCCAATCCCCCTCAGCATCTTGCTGTGGGCAGTCTTTGACAGCATCCCTGGGGGTCTGCAGAGGTCAGGACCCCCAAAACGTGTCACAGACCTCCCAAGCCTCTCCAAGCACCCTCCCAGTCTCCCCCAGCCCACCCAAGACCCTCTGAAACCTCCTTTGGAGTCACTGATTCTAAAAAATCAGGTATTTTAGAAAAATTAGAGATCTTAGCTAGAGATAGGCCTTGCTGGAACTAGTTAGAGTTAATGATTAAGTGAGAAGCAGGATCTGAGATAATGAATCTCGGACTTAGGTAAAAAATTACTTTTCATTGTATGTTTGTTCAGCTGTGCTTATAATGAGAAAAGAGAAACTGATAAACGGGTTCAGGAAGATCACAGACCTTACATCTGGAAACCCATTTAAAAGTCACAAGGGAGGAAATTGGAGTTGTACCAAAAGTCATTTGTAATGTCAACCATTGTAAAGGTAGAAAGGTGAGAGTGAGGAAGAGCAGTTTTCCTTCATCTCTTGGTTACTCCTCCTTGCCAAAACAACCCCCTCCTCAAATTAGGGAGCCCACCACGCAGCATAATGACTTTTTGAACTCATTACCGTGAATTTTAATCCGAAGTGGGGAATGGGAGCTGTTAGCATTATGCATATCTATTAGTATTAATATGTGATAGTATTTTGGATATTCAAGACTTTTGTAAATAAATAGACACTGGAACCTTTTGTCAACTTGCAGTGCATATTAAGGGGTGACTCCCACACTCACCCAGTGCTGTGATTAAACATCCACTTTGTAACTTTAAACTGTTGGAGAGGTTTTTTGTCCATTAACAGATTGATGTTGATACCAGATCAACATCGCTATTTTGGTAAATCACTGCCAGTCTCTTCCCAGCCTCCCCAGGACCCACCAGAGCCCCTCCTGTTCCTCTCAGGATCCCACAGCCCCCTCCCAATTTCCAACCACTGCTCCAGGACCCCCAGACCCTCTCCCAGTCCCTTCCCAGCCTCACCAGGACTCATCAAGACTCTTCCCAGTCTCTTCCCAGCACAACCAACCTCATCCCAATCCCTGCTTTCCAATCCCCAATCTCCTGCCAGCTCCTCCAGACTCACTCAAATCCCTCCCAGGGACACCCAGCAGCCCCAAACTCCCTCCCAGGGTCCACCAGGACCCCCAGAACCTCATCCCACCCTCTCCAACATCCTCTAATCCTTTTCTCAGCCATTTTTGACCCCCAAATCCCTCTCCCAGTTTAAACCAGGCTATCTCAAGCTCCCTCCCAGTTCCTCCCAGCACACCCCAATCCCCCTCTGGGCCCCCCCAGTGCCTCCCCCGCTGCCCCCGGCGCTGTGGGGGCCGGGCCGTGCCCCAGTGCCGGCTCAGGGGGTGCTCCAGGCTGACGTGCTCCACCTGGCAGCTGGAGCTGAGCCCGCATTGCCGGGGGCGGTTTCCAGCAGCACCAGGAGCTGCTGGCTCCAGTCCCCGCTGGGGAGCACGGCAGTGGCCAGCACGTGGCCCGAGAGCTGCTGCTGGCCCTGGGAGCAGCTCAGCTGGATGTGGGCAGGGGAGAAATCCATCAGGGAGCAGAGCAGGCGGCCGGGGCCGGGCTGGGAGCTGGAGGGCACCAGCGAGATGGACATGATGGGGGTCATAGTAAAAGGTTCTAAAATCTTAGAAAATTTGGAGACTTAGCAAGAAAGTTAAGTTTGCCAAGCCCTGGGAAAAGTAGGCCCTGGGAAATGTTAGACCTTGTGCTCGCTAAAGATCAGTTCAATCTGCACCTGTGTAATCAGTATATGATAAATGACACAATTGTTAGATGTGATTAGATATAATTATTGTTTAAAGAACACGAGGAACAATGTTAGGGGGCTGAGGGAGATCACGAGAAATCCATGCTTGGATAAAAACAATGCTTACAATAGAAAAATATAAGTTTAATAATTAATATGTAAGTTATATAAGGATAGAGTATAAAAATATGTTCAACTCAAAACCAGGTTGGGTCAGATTTGGGTCTGTGTACCCCTGACACCCAGAGCTCTTCAATAAAGCACCTGCATATAATCATTCCGTGGCTATGTGTGTTCCTGAACACTAATATTTTGGCACCCGAGATGGAATGTTGTGAGTGCTGCTGAGCGAGCTCACGACCCGATCACGCTCCAACCGGCACCGAGGGATTCTCGGGGAGCCCATCCGGCTGTGACCGTCTCCACTGCTCACAACGTCCCCGGGAGAGAAAGGTAAGGTGCTTTACTTTGGTTTGGGTGCCTGCCAGTTAGACACAGCGAAAGCCGCGTGTGGTTGGGCTAAAGGAATTCCTGTCGGTATTGCCCAGGCACCGTCTGTCAGACGACTGCGAAAGCGTCGCAGGTTCGGCATTTGGTGTATTGTAGTTGTAACATGGAGCAGGGTTTTGGGCTGCAATGCTCCCATAACGGGTACTTCTCCTTTGGGGTGCTTATTAGCACATTGGAAACAAGGTAACTTTGGGGAAGAATTACATAAGACTAAGTTAATTTCAGTGAGATCTCCCACAGAAAAAGACCCCAGCGACCCTGTCACGTCCGTTGGTAGCTATAACCCCCTCTTCTCTCTCTGTTTTCTCTCTCTCTCTCTCTCTCTCTCTCTCAAGATAACCCTTGTTGGCACTAAAATAAAGGTACATTATTGTTGCTGTGATTTAAACTGAAATCCCTTTGTGTCCTTTTCTGCACTCCGAGATCAAACAAACCTCTCACGAGTCCCACTCACGTTATTGAATCGTGACATTTAAACTGGAGTCACGGACAGGATTTCTGACAGACAGAAGGGGCTGCAGGTTTGTTGTGCCGTCTGTATTAGGGGAAGGACGTCTCGCTCCAGCCGCACCCAGCCCGACACTCCCAAAAGAGTGAGCGGTGTCTCGAAAGCAAGGGGGGCGACTCGGATTTCCCACAAACTGCACACGCCGAGGTGAAAAGCACCCCACACTCACTTGAGGGCTCTGTCTGCAGAATTTCACAAAAGATCCCTTAGTGCAAAAGGGCGGGAATGTTTTTGTTCTTGTGTGTATGAATTTTGACTGCTTGGTGTAGCAAAGAGACAACCAGAATTTTAAAGTGAAGGAGTGCCTCCCAAGCAGATTTGGTCTTTTCACCCATACAGGGAAGCAAAAAGTTGTGTGTGTGTGTATAATTTAAGTTTATACATCCCTGTAGTGCTTTTTCCCCTTGTAAAATGACTGAAAACAGCAGTGCAGAAGTTAAAGCTGCATTTTATGCATGTTATCCTCTGTTAGCAAAACACAATGTCAGACCTTCTCCAAGAGGGAAAAGTTGGTGCTTAATAATTGGTTTAATTTGGAAAATGTGATTGACAGAGTATGTTCTTTACAACATGAAACAAAATTTAAACTGGGCAAAAATAAAACTATACTCTGCTCAGATTTGGGAGCTTGTCTTACAGCAGCTATAGAAACTCGCTGTAAGTAAAGAAGGGAGGAAAAAACTACAATAGACTCCCTCCAAAACCTAGTTAAAACTTTGCAAAAACAATTGGATGAAGAAAGAAGTAAGATCAATCTGTTGCGAGCAGCCCTCCATAATAAAATTCAAAAAATGCTGACTTGCTAAAAGAAACAAGAGAGGGAAACCCCTCTCATTAATCAAATTTACCCTCAAAAAGAGCTAACTTGGATAAAATTGTGGGGAACACTGCTGTCCTAGTTTGAAACCTCTAATTAAAACAGAATATAATTATATCAATGATAAAAATCTTGATCTGCACATAAAGACTAAAAAGAAAAAAAAGAAAAAAAAATATAAAAGAAAAAAAAAAGAAAAAATGGAGAGAATGGGCGCCTCTCTCACAAGTCAGAATACGTATTCCCAGTGTCTCTCACTGGAGGTGATCAAATTTGGTTGAGAGAACGGGAATCCAGTGGGCACTGGGGACATGAAGTCTTCTTAACAGCAGGAGACACACGGTAACCCATGGTCCCTAACTCAGCACACAGCTTATTGGGCAGAGGGGCTTAACCCCTTGGAAAGGGGGGACCCTATAGCTATAGTGAGTACCCCAAGCCAACTACTGAAAACATTCACAAAGCTGCCTGCTTGCAAATGATACACAAAAGAAAATTAATTGCTGGCTATGAATCACCAATGTTGTTACCTGTGAAAACTGAAATTATGACCCCTTTCATTCAAGGCCTTCCAGAATCACTTAAACCTACAGCAATTTTCCTCCAAAGCCATAGCAGCTATAACCCCTGTGGATAGACTAGACAGATTTCTTGGGAACCCGACTGCTCAACCTGGTTCCACTGGTCCTGGGTTTACTCCCTTCACCACCCCCTCTCAGCCGACAGGTTCACAATTGCGTTCTCCTGCTAGGAACCATAAAATTTGGACACGGAGCAAAGTTGCAAAAGAGCTGATTAATTACAGTAGCAATTATGGACCTGTAAAAATCCCAGAAGAAAAATCAGAGAAAGCAAAGGCTGTTAGATGCATTGGTTCTCTTAAGGAAAACCCAGAAAAGAGAAAACAAACCTCTAACTGCTAGTATTGGTGGTCACTAGAGATAAAGAAAGGGGTCCCCAGAAACATAAAGGATGGCTTATCACTTAAAAGTTGAGTAAAGCAGTTTCTAACTGGCACTGTCCCAAGTTCATTGTATCCAATGCCCCATTGTATAACCCAGCACACCTCCACAGGCTCTGGGCTGTGAGCCAAAGCAGTCTCCTTCTCAGCTTCTGGGAGTGGAGCCCAAACAGCTTTAGAATCAGGGAAACTGGTAACTCTGCCTCTCAGGGGTGAGCAGAGAGGCAGAGGTTGGTTATATTTAAAATGCTCACTAGAAATAACAAAACTGGAGACGTACTGATTATAACAATAGTGGGTCCTAAACGTGCACCTAAACTTCTGAAGTTAACACTTGAGCCCAAATTTCTGTGTTGGCCAATACAGACTAGTACAGGATTTGAGAGCAATAAATGGAATAACTAAAGATATTTACCCAGTGGTAGCTAATCCTTACACATTATTGACATCCGTAAAAGAGAAATAGAAATGGTTTACTGTAAGTGATTTAAAAGAAGCCTTTTTCTGCACACCCCTTGACAAAGAAAGTAGGAAACTGCCTTTGAGTAGGAAAATCCAGACAGTGGAAGGAAAACCCAGCTCACCTGGACACGACTCCCACAAGGATACAAGAACAGTCCAACCCTATTTGGAAGCCAGCTGGCGAAGGAGCTGGAGATTTGGACCGAGAACGGGCAAGTACCGAGAGAGCAATACCTGCTGTTACAGTATGTTGATGATATACTGACAGCTACAGAAGAGAAAACAACCTGCATAAGGGTAACAATTGAAATTTTAAGTCAGCTGGGAATGGGAGGATATAAAGTGTCTAAAGAAAAGGCACAAATTGCCCAGCAGACTGTGATTTACCTGGGATGTGAAAAAGCTGGGTACTAACCATATTCAAGCTATTTGTGCTATTCCAGAACCCCAGAACCTGCATGAGCTGTGAGTTTTCCTTGGGATGACAGAGTGGTGCCGTGGATCATGGACTATGGACTAATTGCAAAACCCCTGTGTGAAACCCAGAAGATGCAGCCGTTTACCAGGGGCAAACCACAGAAGGAGGCCTTCCTCAAACTGAAGGAGGCATTGAAAACTGCTCTGGCATTAGGATTGACTGCTTTATCCAATGATTTTCACCTGTTTGTGCATGAAAGATCACACCTAGCACTGAGAGGGCTGACCCAACCTTTGGGAAGCTGGAAAAGGCTGGTAGGCTGCTTTTCCAAACAACTTGACAACGTGAGTGCCGGATGGCCTTCATGCCTGCGGGCAGTTGCAGCCACCGTGATGCTGATACAAGAAGCCAGGAAACTCACGATGGGTAGACACATAGATGTCTATGTGCCACACATGGTGACCACTGTTTTAGAACAAAAGGGGGGCCATTGGCTATCTCCAAGCAAGATGATGAAATTCCAGGTAATCCTGACTGAGCAGGATGATGTCACACTAAAGACAACTAACCTTTTGAATCCAGCTTTGTTCCTAGGTACCACAACTGAAGAAGGCCCATTAGAGCACAACTGTGTAGAAGTAATAGAGTACACCTATTCAGCAAGAGAAGACCTGAAAGACATCCCACTGGAGCAACCAGAGCGGGAACTATTCACAGATGGAAGCAGCTTTGTGGAGAACGGGTCCAGATACGCTGGATATGTGGTAACAACAGTCAATACAGTAGTGGAGGCAAAAGCATTATCACCAAATACATCTGCCCGGAGGGCAGAACTGGTTGCTTTAACCAGAACACTAAAATTGAGTAAAGGGAAAAGGGTTAATATATGGACTGACTCAAAGTACGCTTTTGGAGTAGTACATGTACATGGAGCACTGTAGAAAGAAAGAAGACTGCTGTCTTCTCAAGGTATGCACATTAAACATCAAGATGCAATTTTGCAATTGATAAAAGAAGTACAAAACCTGAAGAAGTAGCAATTATACCATGTAAAGCACACCAATCAAGAAACTCCAAAATTTGTGAGGGAAATCAGAAAGCAGACTGGACAGCCCGACAAGCTGCTCAAGAAGTGCAAACAACAATGGCATTGATACCTTTAAAGACTAATGTATCTCAATTTAATTTGCCTCCAAAACCAAAATATTCAATAGAAGATGAGAAAATGGGACATTTGCTAAATGCACAAAAGGATTCAGAAGAGTGATATGTAACTGCACAAAGACAAATAGTGTTAACCCCCTTGATAATGAGAGAAGTTCTACAAATTAAACATAACAAATGTCATTGGGGTGCAGAGGCACTGGTAAAATTGCTAAAGCAAAATTTAATCTCGGTACGGATGCTAACAATGGCAAAATCAACTCAGTGGCTAGACACAGGCATAGCTAGGAAAGATTAGGATAGGAATAGAATCAAGATGACACTTAGCAAGAGCCCTCTACTAGAGTGAAATTTGGGTGGGCCCTAGAGTCTTTGCTCGGTCCTATAGCAAACTATCAGAAGAGAGAAATGTTGTACAAACTTACAGGTCAGGTAGATAGACTAGCAAGAGTCACCCAGGAAAGATTTAAAGAACTAAACGTACAATTACAATTTACTACTCCTGGAAGAGCATGGAGTGTGTGAGTTTTTTTAAATGGATGGATTGATCATTGCTGTGTCCACATCTCAAATGTAACTGAAGATGTAGAATATGACATCAATCAATTGCAACAAATAGAGCATGGAGCACAGGAAGGGCAAAAGGATTTGTCTACAAGTAGGTTAGGCAAAATCTTCAAAGGGTTAGGGTGGAATGTGAGTTCATGGATTAAAGCTATCATTGAGAATGTGATCATCTTACTAATTGTATTCTTAGCAATTTGGTTAGTTGACAGCATCTTCAAGGGAGAAATACAGAAGAAAATGTCCTGGAACCAGAAAATAATAAAGGCACTGACACGAGATCTACCCCCACCATCTTCTGGTTCTCCAGTTCGTGACAACATCCAGGACAACGCTTACATCAATCAAGGATTCGAAGAACATCAAGTATAAACTCAGAAACAAAGGACTGTATGAAGTAAAAACATTTGCACTTATGGTGAAGTGAAAATGCTTTCAAAGCGGGGAATGATAGTAAAAGGTCTTAAAATCTTAGAAAATTCGGGGACTTAGAAAAAAAGGTAGGTTTGGAAAGCCCTGGGAAAAGCAGGCTCTGGGAAATGTTAGGCCTTGTACTTGCTAAAGATCAGGTCAAACTGCACCTGTGTAATCAGTAGATGATAAATGATACAATTGTTAGATGTGATTAGCTATAATTATTGTTTAAAGAACATGAGGAACAATGTTAGGGGGGCTGGGGAGAATCACGAAAAATCCATGCCTGAGTAAAAACAATGCATGCAATAGAACAATGGAGGTTTAATAATTAATATGTAAGTTATATAACGATAGAGTATAAAACATGTTCAGCTCAAAACCAAGATGGGTCAGATTTGGATATGTGTATCCCTGACACCCAGAGCTCTTCAATAAAGAACCTTCATATAATCATTCCGTGACTATGTGTGTTCCTGAACGCTAACAGCTCTGTTCCTCTCTTCCAGCCCTTGAAGACATGGCACATAACATCAGCCCCGCCATCAGAAGCCTGGCAATTCAAAAACTTTGTGTCCTCCAGGCAGTAGAGAGAACTCAATATTCCATCTTTGGAAACCTGCAAGATCAGCTCCACATGGCATAGAGGACACGGTCTCATCTCTCAGGCCTTGACTGGATGCGCTGCTGGAGCTCTGCTGAGAGCTGATCGGGGAGGCTCTGTCTGCTGGGGCCACCTGAGCCAGCCAGGATTTTATTTTTCTTCAAAATTGTTCTTTCCTTATTTTTGTTTTTGTTTAGTATGTAAATATATAAATACACAGACTCCCAGGAGCTTTCTTTTGCTGCCCAAGGTCCGCAGGATATCGGGGAAGAGAGGGAAAAGGGTGCTTGTGCTCAGCAACCTGCTGGGGTGTGCAGTGGTGAAGGGAAAATGGCCAGAAGCCCCTTGGCCTTTGGTGGTTTTGCTGAAGGCACAACTCCTGTCCCAGCCAGGAAGTGCATTCTGTGTCCTCGTGCCCGTGTGGTGCTGGCTGGGTTGCTGAGGGCTCCCAGGTGCCTCTTGATCCAGCTCCTCTGGAGCTCCTGTGGGGCTGCGGCGCTGCTGCCGGGCCACGCTGGGGGAGACCCTGAGGGAACAGGGTGCTGGGAGGCCATGAAGGGATGAGGGGCTGTGGAGGCCCTGACGGGACAAGGCAGTGGGAAGGCACAAGGGGGATGTGTGAGGGAGCGGGTGGAAGGAGGCTCCGAGGGGACAGGAGGCCCCTGAGGGGCCGGGGTGGTGGGAAGACCTGAGGAACTGGGTGTCAGAGGCCATAAGCAGCCCCTGGGCAGCCGCCTGGTTCCTGACACCCAGCTGTTTTAGTAATTAAAATTACTAATATAATGTAAAAATAGATGTAGCTCTGTGACTGTTCTGGCGCTTCCCCAAAATGTCTCCCAGGCCTGCAGCAGAAGCCCTCGAGGCTGGGACACCACCCCTCCAGGAGGGTGGGGACAGCCCGAGGTGCCCAGGCTGGGCCGGCTGGGGACATGGAGGGCAGGGGGTGCTGCCAGGCCATGGCCACTGGGTGCCTGCGATAAGGGGCAGTGGGCAGAGGCAGGGCTGGCGGCCAGGCCGGGCCCTTGCGGCTGCCCAGGCCACGCTGCTGTGACCGAGGCCCCCCTGACACAGAGCTCGGGGCCCGCTGAGCTGCTGCCACCATGGGGAGGGCGGCGATGTCTCCTCCAGCAGGGCTGCCCAGTCGCTGCTGCCCAAGCGGCTCTGGAGCCCACAGAAACAGCAGCAGAGTGGGCACAGGAACAGCAGCAGCCCCAACGTCGGCACCTGCACACTGAGGCGTCCGCAGCAGCCGGCTGCCAAACAGGGGGAGGCTGTGGGCACAGCTGTCTTGGTTTGGCAAAAGGCTTCAGCAGAATTGGCCACAATGGCTTTCTCTTGACTTGCCAGCCTCACAGCAATGCTTGCCAGCTTCAGCTGCAGCCTGTGCCCGTGACTGACTTGGATGGCCGTGCCTGAGGGCGGGCTCGCCTTCCACATTCAGGTGTCCCAAGACAGCGGCCTTGGCACCATCGTGACACAGAGAGAGAGAGACTCAGGACATGAGAACACAGGAACAGCCTGTTTGGCTCATTCTTGAGTTTGCTGCTCCTGCCTAAAATAATCATCAGGAGTATATGCTGATATAAAAGTATAGCCGAACACCAAGGACTTTTTCTGTACTGTCTAGAACTAAAACCTTCTGTGACTGTTCAGAGACTCTAAAATGCAGGGTGAAAATGACAGCTTTATATGTAAGAGTCCTAAAAATTTTGACATGTGATTTTTCTAGTCAAGGATTTTAATTCCAATGTGGAAACTACAAAATATATTAAAATTTGTTTTCATTGGCAACCGCTTTGAAATGGCATCAGCACACCTACAGGTGTACTGGGGACAGTACTTGGCAATTCATGGCTTCAGATGTGGGAGATAAATATTTTGCCCGGTTTCACCTTGAAGTTGAAGTTTTCCCAGGGCTTTGATTGACTGGTCATTGCAGGTAACTTTAATAAATGCAAAAGGATGTGAAAGCACAATTTCTGGAGAATGTGCACTGGGGACAGAGAGAAAACCTTGAAAACAGTCATCAGGCTCTGGAAAACTTAAAAAAAATTAAAATTACTAATGTAAAAATTACTAATGTAAAAATAGATGTAGCTCTTTGACTGTTCAAGCAGGACTCTGTGTCTGGAGGAAATGTTTGCCTTGCATCAGCTGTAACACAGACAGACACACAGCAACTGGACCCTTGAACATCAGAGACTGGGCCAATGTTTGTCCCAGAAAAAGACAGAGAAGATCCCACTGAAACAGGACAGTGCCTCTGTACAATCTAGCCATCCCGGGAAACTCAGCAGCTGATGGTGTTTTTGTGCTACTGCAAACCCCTTCCATGAAAAACATCATTCCAGGAAGGAGCAACATCATCTGACAGATAGCAGGAGTGGCCAGCAATAGCTCCAGGAGCTCCTGCCAAGACCCCGAAGGAAGGAGCCCAGCCCCCAATGCACGGGGCTTTGGCTTTGGCCCTCTGGCACAGAAACCCCCCAGGGGCACAGGTCTCTGGGGCAGGAGAAGGGCACCAGCACTGCCAGGGCTCGGCTGGGGTGGCAGGTTTGCCTCGGTGGGGACTCTGCCACACTTGCTGATTTCAGTGCTGCCAGGCCCCTGTACAGATTCTGTGCAAGGCCCCGTGCCCTTCCTGCTGCGGCTGCGTCGGCAGCCCTGGGGGCTCCTTCTGCTGCCCTGAGCCTGCAGAGCAGGGCAGCGTTTGCTGATGGTATGAGGTGTTCCTAAAGATCCTGTCAGGCTGTCTTAGACACTTTGGGCAAGGGATTCCTTCCAACCTGGGCCACTTTGGGGGGGATGGGGGCGGAACCAGGAAGGTGGCAGGGCGTGCAAGGGCCGTTAGTGACACGGCGCAGCCTGGTAACCGTGGAATGGAACGGTGGAATGGACAAGAGCTGGCGGTGACAAGACCACACCAGAGTGCCTGGTGCATGCGACGGGACAGGACGCGCCAGAGCGGTGCTGTGAGGAGCCCCCACACAGCCCACTCGTTAGTGCCTGACCCGGAGCTTTTCTGAGGCGTAACTCCTACAGCTCACGTTGTGAGCAGACTGTGGGTCTTGGTGAGCCGGAGCTTTCCATTGACATCTCTTTAGAAGGTGCTCCCAAGGCCCGATTTTGTCATGGCGGGCAGATTCTTCAGCCTATTCAGAGTGTTCCGACGGAACAGGAACACAGACCCTGGAGCTGCCCCAGCAGAACACCCTGAAGAGCTGGAGCAGTTCCAGCAAGGGCAGGATGGTGAGTGGCAGAGCTGGGCCACAGGGCTGAAGCTGCAGCCAGCTGGGCCCCGCACCATCCCATCCCATCCCATCCCATCCCATCCCATCCCATCCCATCCCATCCCATCCCATCCCATCCCATCCCATCCCATCCCATCCCATCCCATCCCATCCCATCCCATCCCATCCCATGTGGACATTCCCAAGGGCAGGACGGAATATGGGCTGGGTCTGACCCCTGGCAGTGACCGTGCTCCATCCCCTGAGCCACCCCAGGGCTGTCCCTGCCTGGGGAGTGCAGGGCTGGGCTGTGTTCTCCGGCCTCTCCCGCAGCCCCTCAGCTCTGGCTGCTCTTTGACAGATGCAGCCATGGACGGGACACAAGAGCAGGAACCCGCCCATGGCCGCTTTCACAAAATGCTGAAGGTACCTGCAGCCATCCCCACCTGGGCTGGGCCTGCTGGCACTGCTCAGCCCAGCTCTGCACATGGAGCACTCCTTGGAACATGCCTCTCTTCCCTGTCCTTTGTTCATTCTGCACAGAGGTTCCGCCAGTTCCTGCCAATTCGGCGCAGAAAGATCAGCCCCATGGGAACTGAGGGCACAGCTGAGCCTGACTCCGGGCTGACCGAGCTCCAGGCAGAGCCTGATGTCAGCCCAGATTCAGCTGCGCCCTCACAAGACTCTGATGCTGCGGTGAGTGATGACAGGGCAAACTCTGATGTGGCACTGACTGAGGACATGGCCATTCCAAACACCAGAGAGACTCAGGGCATCACAAATACTGACACTATGCCCTCTCCCACCATGAGTCATGCACCTAATATGGATGTTTTTGAAAGGGGGGTGTTCCTTCTGACCAGCAGGTAGCCAGCCAGGGGCCAGAACTGGAGGTCTGCCACGATCGTGTGCCCCTTCAAGCCACATCCACAGGGCCCCCTCAGCTTTTGAGGCCAGCACAGTGTGGCAGGAAGGGAAGCACTTCTTGGGAGAAGCTGGGGAAGTTGCTGCCTTGGACAGCGCTCCAAGTCTTTCCCATTCCTACTCTAGGTGCCAGCTATTGTACGGAGCATTCACCAGCGTCTTATGTGCTCCGTTACGGTGGATGCCAGGCTGCCCACTAACATCGTGAGGCTGGCTGAAGAACACCCGGACGATGTGGTGCTGACCCTCCTGCGCTGTGCCCCATCGTGTGACAGGTATGGGGCCCACGTGCCTTGAGAGCTCAGGGCTCAGCGGCCTTTAGGGCCCATCGCCCTGCACAGCCTGTCCAATGGGCTCTGCCCAACAGGCAGAGAGGTCCAGGAGCCTCGGGCCCCTCTGTTTCCTGAGGCTGCTGCCAATGCTCCCTCCCTGCCCCTCAGGGCACTGGGGCTTTGTCACCTGGGACCCCACAGCTACACAGGGCATGGCTCTGTGACTGAGACACCCCTGACACAGAGCTCTGATCCCACAGAGCTGCTGCAGTGATGTGGCAAACCATAGCCTCATCAGGACCAGCAATGGAGAAGGTGCTGCCAACTCTGCTCCATGTGATGGAGAACTGGCCACTTTGCAGCATCTGCACCTCTGATGAGGACAACACGGACGTTTTTGCTCTGGCTGTGAGTTTCTGGAACTGGCCTTGACTGTCCCCTAGGTCGCTTCTCCAGCAGCTCTTCATCCTCTCCTTGCCTCAGGCTGGGCTGAAACCTGGGCTAGGGGCAGGCTCAGGGGGCACCGGGCCCGCTGTTCCCCCTGCATCTCCCCTCGGGCCGTGCCCCATGGATGCCTCGGCACTGAGCGCTGTCTTGGTGTGCTTCTTTTGCAGGCAACTCTGGTGCTCTGGGTGATTATGCAAGTGCCTCAGAGCCATGAGGCGATGATGCATTATTCCGACTCTCTCTTTGCGGCTCTGCTGTTGCACGTTTTCACCACCACCACACAGCTGATGCCAGCAGAAGTTGATAACTTCTGGAGAGCATGCCAGCAGGAACACCACCTTCCCAAAAAACCCAACAGGTGCCAGTCCTCCTGTCCTTCCCATGCCCTTGTGGCTGACACCAATGCACCCAATGTGACCTGGCCTTTGCTCTGCACACAGGTTTGCAGTGCAGGCCATGAAGGCTCTGCTCTGCTTTCTGCACTATGACAATGAGTTGATGGCCATGGAGCGCAAGTGTGGCTGGGAAACGCTGCTCCGTGCCGACACCCAGCACTATGCCGTGGGTCTGTTGGCCAGGTGAGACCCCTTCTCGCCACTGCCTCTGAAATGTGTGCCCTGTGCCCAGGGTGCCCTACCACAGTCCCTGTGGTCCTGGCCAGAGGGCTTTGCCATTGAGGGATGGCTGAGCAGACTGGAGAAGTCTGAGAGGAGGGTGCCCAGAAGGAGCCCCATGGTCCCAAAACACCCACAGTCCCTCCAGGGATGCTGGGGAAAGGCCAGATCTCTGTGAGTCATCCCTGGGAGAGGTTTGCCCCCTCTACCCCCCACCTCAGTGTCTTGGTGCCATTTCCCCCCATCCAGGGTGATGCGCCGTGACTTGACGCCCTTGTGTTGCCATGTGGCACACCAATTTGTCCGGAGGCTCATCAGGGAGGAGGCACGTTGGGACCTGTCCTCCCTGGCATTCCTTGTGGAGGTGAGCCCGATGGCCAGCACTACCTCGCTGAGCTGCCTGCCAGCCCTGTCCCCTTGCATAGCCACAGCTGCCTGGGACGGTGCCCGCGCCCTGTGCTGCTGTCTGGGCCCAGCCCTGCATGGTTCCAGGCTCCTGCCAGCCGGCTCCCCTGTCACTGCCCTGTGCCTTTCAGGTCCTGGATTGCCTAAACTTGAGTGACTGTGGGTACTGTGTCCTTGAGATCGCATCAAGGCAGCTGCAGAGCGAGTGCAGGCAGAGGCGTCGCCTGGCGCTCAGAGGCCTCGTGGTGCTCAGCAAGGAACCCTCGATGGTGAGAACGGGGCAGCGGCTGAAGCTGTGCTGGGCAAAGCAGCCCCTTGGGCTGGCTGGGCTTCAGGAGCTGAGGCAGCTGCTCCCAGCTCTCCTGCCTCACCTGCCTGAGTGCTTTGGGACAGGCCTTTGGCCTCTGGGCCCAGCAGCAGCAGGGTGGGGTTGCAGTGCCAGGGCGGTCTTGGCGCTGCAGCCGTTCAGGGCTTCCCAGCACAGCCTTGTGTTCCACACAGGCCAGACCAATACGCAGCCTGTGTCGAAGCTTCCTGCAGCTGCTGAGTGACACAGACGGAGAAGTGGTCAGCATGTCTCTGTCTGTGTTCACGAATATGCTCAAGAGAAAACATCTTCGTTTATCAAGGACTGCTGCCCCCAAGCTTGCTGAGCCACTTGTGCTTCTCTTTGACCATGTAAGGCTCTGTGCCCCGGCCACGGGCACTGGCTACTGCCCACACAAACTTTGGCCCTGTGGATTTTCAGGCCTTTGCCCAGGTGGGCTGGAGAAGTTGGCACTGAGATCTTTTCCTCCTTCTTTCCTCCAGGACAAAAGCCACGTGCAGGTGCTCTCCATTCACCTCTTCTGCAAGGCCATGAACCTGGTAGTGGAAGAGGGAAAAAAGGCAATGGAGGGAATTGTGAAGCAGAGCCTGCTCCCACTCATTTTGCACTGCCACGATGAGAACCTGCGCGTGGCTGATGTGAGGTTTTGTGTGATGCTGGTGGATCTCTGGGAGGGGGCTCGGCTGCTTCCTGCCCTGCTGCCTCCCAGGCTGCAGCTTCCTCCTGGCCTTGGCACAGGGATGCAACTCCTGTGCCCTGGGCAGCAATGGCATCTCTGCATCTCTCCAGGCCTCTCGGGAAACCCTGCACTGTGCTGCCAGGTTCTTAAAGAACACAGAGCTCCTGTGTGTGCTGCCAACAGAGGATCAGTCGAAGATCGCCGAATGTGTGGTAAAGGACGGCCTGGAAACCCCAGCCTCAGCCTGGAGAAGCTCCCTGTCCCCTGTGCTCAGTGTGTGGGGCTGGCAGCTGTGGCCCAGTGCTGCACCCAGGGGAGCCAGCCTGTGCCCCACACGCTGCTCCCTTCCCCGGGCCACACGGGTTCCTCTCCAGGCTCCTGTGGCCCCGAGCCGGGTGCCGATGGAGCCCCAGCCCAGTGGGGCTGCGGGCCGGGCCTCAGGGCTGGGAAGGGAACGGGAGGCCGGGGCTGGCCGCAGGCAGCGCCCGGCCGAGGGGCAGAGCCCGCGCCAACCCTTCCCTCCTGCCGCTCTCTGCAGCTGGCACAGGACGAGAGCCGAGCGGCCGAGCACCTGAGCCGGGCCCTGCCATATCTGGACAGCCCACAGGAGTCCCTGCGAGAGGCGGCCGTCAGCTTCATCGGTGAGCCACGAGCCCGGGCTGCCTCCCCGCCCCGCCGCAGCTCGGCCCCAGCCCCGGCTGCTGCCCCGGCAGCGGCACCCGGGCCCGGCGCCCTGGAGCCCCGGCTGCCCTCGGGGCTGCTGCTGCCGGCCTCTGGCAGCCGTGCCCTTGGGCTGAGTCAGGATGCGGCAAGGGCCCGGGCTGAGCCCTGCCGGGGCGGGAGGCCGTGTGGCCACAGGGCTGGCAGCGCCGCTGGCAGGGAGCTGTGCCGCCGGGGCCCTGACAGGCTCTGTGTTCCCAGGGACGGTCGGGATGTTCATGAACAAGGGCGCACAAGGAAGAGCTGCAGACCCTCAGTGAGGGTGAGTGAGAGCAGCGGGCTGGCACTGGGGGCTGGCGGGGGGCACTTGCAATGCCTGGGCAGGGAGCTGCAATCCCGGGCCCAGCTGCAGAGTGCTTCGTTCCCTGTCTGGGTGAGGGCGGTGTGGGCAGAGAGCTGAGAGATTTCAGGGACATGGGTGGGAGTTGTGGCCAGCACCTTCTGGCTGATCCTGTTGTCTGGTCCTCTCTTGTGGCCATTGCAAGAGCCAGGTGCAATGTCCTTGGGAGGAATGTCTCCTAGGATCCCTGCAGATGCATGCCCTGGCCGTGCCTCTCCTCCTCTCTCTTCCAGCCACTGAAGCCCCAAGGAAAGACACCACTCCATCCCACAGCAACCAGAATATCCAAGCTGTTTGCCAGTGAACAAGTGTCCCAAAAACAGCAGCAGGAGACAGGGAAGAGGACACCACCTCCCAGTGCCACTGGAGATCCAGGCACAGCTGACAACTGGCACAGCTGAGCCTGTGGGATTCTCACGGGGCTTCAGCCCTCTCCCAGCCTGTAAATAGCTCCCTCCAGCCCTCAGACTGTGCCCATCCCCTTTTTTCCCCTCTATTCTTCCTCCCTTTTGACGGCTCCTTCCCTCCAGCCCTCAGTCCATGCCCATCCCCTTCTTTCCCTTTCCAGTTCATCCCTGTTAATAAACAGTTTGCCTTTTTCACTTAACCTGCATCTGTCTGGAGTTGAAGGGTCACAAATCCGGAACGCTGTGACACACAGGCCCCTCCTGCCGTTCTCTCCTGCACCGTGTTTTGTGCAGAGACGCAGAGGAAGGAGCGCAGATCAGGCTGGAAAGGTCCCTGTGCTGAAGGCCCGGTTCCACAGCATTGTGGAGTTAAAGGTGTTACTGAAGGCCAGTAGTGGGACAAGGAGCCTGTGTGTGTGTCAGGGACCAAAGTTGTGTCTAAGGCCCTGCCGTATTTGGTCCTCTGTTGTGCACGTCAACAGGATGACGAAGAACAGACTTTGAGGGAAACCTTATGGGTTAACTGCAGGGAATTTGACCCTTAAGAGGAACAATGGATTGATCAATTGATGGGAAGTTAACCTGTGAAAGAGGAACAGTAACAATGAGGCTGTTATTGGCATGGTGACCTTACCTCCTGTACTGGCCAAGGGTGAGATGACATGGTTGTGGGTTTTTAAGCAAGGCAGGCACCCTGGCTAGAGTCAGCACGGGCGGCTATCCTCAGCCGCACGGTCCACATCCCACAGCATCAATGTGATGGATGGTGAATATGGCGATTTATTACAGGGAAATTCAACATTTTATAGCTTAGGGTCACTGTGTTACTCCCATCTGCTTACATCACACTTGGGTGATATTGGCTAATTGCAAGGGGCCTTGCTATCCTAACAGAGAGGGGGGTCTGCTGACTTTCCGTTACATCCTGGTATCTTCCGCTCCACCAGGCCTTAAACTAGAACATATTCCCCTCTCTTTATGAATAATTGATTTGCTAAAATATAAAAATTTTAAAAATGGATAATATAAAATTAAGTAAAATATAGGATACATTATACTTAACTAAAAAGCTAAAAGCTTATAAAATAGATACTACGATTTTCATTGATAAATATAAAACACATGTAATAACTAAGTATATTTTAAAGCATCTGTTGCCTTTCTATAAACAGAATGTTAACTTCTTCTAATAGGTTCTTAACAAAGGACACAAGCTTATTTAAAATACATGGTCCAAAGATCAGCACAAGTAAAATCATCACAACTGGTCTAATCAGGGTAGACACCAGGGTGGCTAGCCACGGAGCTTGACTGAACTAGGATTGGAACCAGTTTTGCTGAGCTTCTTTCTCTGCCTTCCGTTGAGACAGCCTGTCTCGTAGCTCTGCCATGGTGTCTCTCACTACTCCGGTGTGGTCTGTGTAGAAGCAGCACTCTTCTTTCAGGGCGATGCAGAGGCCTCCTTGCTGCATGAATAGAAGGTCGAGACCTCGCCTGTTTTGCTAAACAACTTCAGAGAGTGAGGAGACTGATTTTTCTAGAAAGGATATGGATTTCTCAATTCTCTGTAGATCTTCATCTACAGTCATTTATAGCTAAGAGAGACTCTGACTCTGGGTTACCAGGGTGGAGACACCTGTGGCTGCTCCGGTCGCTCCCAAGCCAAGCAGCATTGCTATTGACAGTCCTGTCAACAGCTCTCTTTTCTGAAGGCGGCCTGCTCGCTCAAGGTACTGGTTCACTTCTTCTTTGGAGTGGTATAGGACTCTGGGGATAATAACAGCTAATCCACAGAAGTCAACAGAGGAGTCAAAGTTTTGGATATAAATGCAGGAGCTTAGCCCACTGCTTCAGGTGTTATAACTATAAACAACACAATTACTATAAACAGTTTACTATATAAATGACATCATACTTGCAAACTCACAGCTAAAACTTTAACGTTAAACGAACTTTCAAAAATGCTTACACTGCCTCTTAAAGGAAAATACTTATACTTTATACTAACATAACAATTACTATACAAGCTAGACACTTTACCTTAAGCTATTATTTAACTACTTTTAACACACGTGTTCTGGTATATATATAGTCTAAGCGTGAAAACAATTTGCTTTATATATAGTTAGATAGAGTCTCTACACTTCTTAAATCTTCTATAAAATTTCTCTAACACGATTCAGTCCTGGAATGTTCACTGCTCCCGTGATATCAGCTGGCAGCTGATCGGTGACTGAGGGCTTTGATGTTCAAGTTGTTCTTCACAATCTTTTAAATCTTAAAACAGAAGATAACTGAAAAATTGATAGAGACACAACATCATAATAACAACATAAAATTTCTGTTGGTAACTGTCTATATAGTGTTCAGACACAACTGTGTCCTGACAGCTCCACTTTGATCCATGTCTGGAGTACTAAGGCTGTGTGGTGACTTCTCTGTTCACTGGATCTCGTGTGTTCAGAGGCACACAGTCTGGTCAGATGGACAGGTGACCTTTCTGAACCTGCCAACAAAACACAGGCAGTTCTCTCCTTGAAGTTAATGAATTACACTAATCAAATGCTTTTAGGGTATCAATCTCCCCCGTTTTCTCTAAAAAATAAAAATGAGATGTATTTCTGTTCAACATTAACACAAAACCTTATACACAATTAGTAAAAACCTATAGCAGTTGAAAATCAATTAATATAAAAGTACTGTTAATTATTAAAACACTGCACTAGCATCCCATAGTTAACAAACAAACAGAGACAAAAATCATCAGCGAAGGATTGGATAATCACCTCCGGAAATGATTCTCCAAGCTCACTTCAAAATTGATCCAGCTGTCATATTAATAGGGTCAAATTGCTGAGTCAAAAAGTGACTCAAATACTGATTTGGTACAAAGAACATCTGGATTTGCTAGCAAACATTCTGTCCAGGTAAAGTTAAGACTTGGCCAGGGCCTTAGACTTTAAACTGGAAAGATGCCTCTTAACTCATTTTTAAAATAAGGTTTTCAATAGCAACAGCTATGAGATGCTTACAGCACAGCAAACTGTTAAAATGCATTTGTACAAAGCAAATTATCAGAAGCCTTAGGTACCAGACCAATTAGACCATTCAGCAGTTGGTTTAATCTGAAGCCTCTCCCATGGCAGCTGATCCTCAGCAATGGTACATCTTCTTAAAATTCTGGAAACACTGAAAAATAAGAAAGCTATAACAAACAAAACAGCAGAGATTGTAACAACCAATAGAACTCCCAATGAAGTCAAGGGTGTCACAGACTGCATTCACCTCCATCCACAAGCAGGTGTTCATCAGTGTTCCATCACTGCTGTTTCAGTTGTGGCTGTCTTCATCTCTCTAGGAAAATAACTATACTTTGCAGTTTAGACAAGTGCCTCCAATAAGACATAAAACAATTTAAATTAGACAATATTTAAACCTAATAAAAATTAATTATAAGAAAAGGAAATAACAAAACTTAACCTTAAAGGAATATCTAAGTTATAAAACTTAACGTAAAAACATTCAAGCCTAAACATAATAAAACTTGACTTCTCTTAATTCTATTAACACTTAATCTATATTAAATAAAAACATAACTTAATCTTATTCTGTTACTACAAAGGCAGCTAAAAGTTTGATATATACCTTTCAAACACAAGATAATAATAACACGGATTCACTATAAAGATTATAAAAATGTAACAAATACATCACAATTCTATGTCATCTAGCTTTGAGAATAACTCACAATAACTGCAAATGGTACTAAAAATACTCATTCAAAACAGGAATTTGCCTAGTATATGTTTAAATTGGTTAGGATTTCAAAGTGCAGCTTTTCTAGAGAAAAACCACGACAATACAGGATTTGGCAAGTTACCATTCAGCTTTTGTAGCACTTTTCAGAAACATTAAGTCCAATTTTTAAACTAAAATCCAAAATCCAAATTGGTATATATGCAGTTATATGTGTTTTATATAACAAAAGGACTCACATTGAAATTACCTTATTAAAATTGTGGAAAAAAACAAGCAAATAGATAATATATACTTTAACTTAACTTTGTCTTGTACAGTAAAGTTCTCTTAACTAATTTTTTTTTAAACCACAAATCTCTTTTGTAGATAACATTAATTGGAAGGTTTTCTTAGAAGCTGTAAATCATACCATATTTTAACCTTAGGTTTTAAAACTAATTATTGCAAGGTAACTTCTGTTAATATTCACCTTAAACACCTTTTTCTTTGAAAAGGGGCCTTTTTAAACTTTCAAAGAATCACAATAATTTCTCCAGTAAAACTCTAAAAAACTGCAATTGCATAAATTCATAATTACTTAAAACACAAAATTAACTCTAAAAGGGTATATAAAAACATTTTAAAAAACCACATGAATCATGACTTTTTAACAAACTGGGTACTATCCCGGTGCTTTTTCTTAGGGAGCAGGGGGGTGGACTGCCTGCCCTGCTGCTGCTCTCTGCTGCTGTTGTCTTTCTTCACATTCTCCACATACTCTCACAGAAAAAAAACCAAAAAACCTCACAAAGTTAACTTTAACACATACAGTTGTTTCTCTCAATCTCTCTTGTTTGCTGATAGAGGAAAAAAGGGGCATGATTTTTACAAAAGCAGGCGATGTTACACGAAAAGTCTCTCATGGCCAGGTGCTAACAACGGTGACCATTGCAGCTTATCAAATTCTAATTATAGTGATGAATTTCGAACTAGATACCATATAGTTTGTGATTTTTTGGCTATTTTGTCTCTTTTTGAAGCTGTCTGAGCCACCTGTTTCTGCTCAGCTGTTTCTGTAATTGTTCAGCGTGGCCTTGGAACTTTTTCTGCACTGCCTCTGTCCCGAGGGTGCCCCCGCTCTCTGCGCACACCTCAGTGCTCCCCCATGTCCCCCTGGTTCGGGTGGAAACCAATCTAAATTTGGATTCTTTTCCTCCAGGGTAGCAAAGTTGGAACTTAAATATGATTGTAGTGTTAAGAGTGACTCCAAAAGTGAAGCAAATAGTTCAGGATATATCACATCCTGCCATAACTGAACAGATTCTGTTCACTGTTTCAGCGTTTGCTGTGGAATTTCTTTCTTATTATTTCCTTCTCTCTGACTCTCCCTCCCTCTTTCTGTGGGCAGCATAGATAGGAGTGTTTGCCCAGCAGTGGGAGGTAAAGGTGTAAGCATACCCATAAGCAAGAAGTCCAGGAAGCTCCTTGCGCAAATCAAAACCCTTAACCTGTCTCTCTTCTAAAAAGCAGGTAAATAAATCATACGCTGCTTGCCTTTCCATCTTACCGTCAGCGCTGTTGCAGCCCTACAAGGTTCGGCAGCACGTTACGGCCAGGACTCTCCTCTGAGGTCGCCTGGGGCGCGGCACCGTTGCTTTTCGCCGTCCTTGCTGCGGAGGACCCGTCCCCTGTCGCCGACTCCCGTGGCCTTCACTTTTTAATGTCCCAAAAGTCCCAAAGGTCCCAAGGGTCCCATTTGTTCGGGCGCCATTTGATGAGTTTGGTGGGAGACAAGCAGCACTCAATATGAATGATCAGCAAGGCTCCTTTATTGGCAACTCCAAACTCCCTACATCAATAATTAGGCTCATACATAGTGCAAAAGCAAGCTCATTATTGGGTATTTCCTTTAAGGTCAACTCCACCTAGTTCCACATTCTTGTGGTCGTTCATCTGTGCTGAATCCACATTCTTCTGATCACAGTGTCCTGTTCTCAGTTCACAGTTATCACTAAGGTCTTTCTGACTTTGCAACATCTCATACCAACTACACTCTACTGTTGTTTAATTCTTTCTCAGCTAATTGCTGCATGGGAACATGACCTTTGTTAGCTAGCCACTCTTCCACACTGTTGAGCTTTGGGAGCCTCCCGGGAAGCACCAGCCCTCCCCAGCCCACCCTTGGTAGGACTTTTTCTTTTCTCTCTGCTGACGATTTTATCCCCAAAACTGCCGTGGGAACGTTGTATCCAAGCACATCCTCCAGCGCTGCACTTTCCTCCTGTGAATTCCCTGTGCAGGGAATGTGTCTGTGCTGTTCCCTGCTCTGTTCACTGACAAACAAACCTGAGCCCGTGGGACTGTCAGAGCTCCTTCATGCAATGAAATCAGGTTGTGTTTCTCATGGCATGTTCTGGAGGAGCTTTTCTTGGTGTGTCTTGTGCTGCTGGAAATGACACAAGAGCCAGGAGGGAACAGAAGCTGCTGCTGCCCGTTGGCTCAGGGCCAGGGAACCAAGTTGTGCTCCCGTGCAGTTGGGCCCTGCTGGAAGCAGAGCCGCGTTTCCCTTGAGCAGCTCAAGCTTGTGACAGCTCCAAACAGGAAACCTCAGCAGAAAACTCTTCCTCCAAACTCAGCTGCTTTCCCTCCTGCAGCTGTTTGGGAAAGAGCCTCAAAGCACAGACTCTGCTGGGAGCCATTGGTGCATTTCCTCCCTCCCGGCAGCAGCAGCTCCTGAGCCCTTCACGGGCTCCTGTCCCTTCGCAAACCCTTCAGCTCCCTTGGAACTCTCAGCAGTCACTAACATATGCATTTCTTTCATATTCAAGCTGCATTTAAACTTCTCTTTTTCTCTCCTCTCTATCTTTTTAATCTCCTCTTTATCTCCTTTAATCCCGTCAGCACCAGTAGGATGGGGATGGAGTCTTGGGGTGGGTGTGGGATGAACTGAGGATCCAGCAGAGAAGGGCAAGGCAGAGGGGAGAGGACTCAGCCAACCCTTCTCCTGCTCTCTCCTCCCCCAGGCTCCAGCTAAAGCAAGTCAGACTGGAAAGGATCCCACAAATGCTGTGTTCTCCTCCCTCTCAGCTTGGCTGGGGATCCCCAGCTTCAGCTTGGTGCAGTGCCTTAGATTCACTAATTTGAGTTTTTTGGCTAATGCACTAAATAATGTGGTGGGTTTAGCGCTGGCTGAAATCTCCAGGGCACTTACTCATTTCTCACTGTGAGATATGGATTAGGAGAAGGGCAAAATAGGCTTAAAAATTAGAAGGAATAAAGGAACTTTATTAACAGGACTACAAGAATGAGAATGTTGAATAAAACTTTCAGAACGCCTTTCCTCTCCTGACTTTTTTTTTTTTACCTGACAACATAGAGATAGAACTTGGTATGTTTACACAGTAGTAATTACACGATAGTTTTGTATTAGTTTTTGTAGGGAGAGAAGTTTTTTCCTGTTATGTCATGGAGGCTTTTTTACAAGGAACGGATTTTTTGTGGTTTTTCATTTTTACAAATAGCAGCCGCCTGGGAAGAAATTTTGCTATTGTGACATTTTTCTCATTTTTACAGCCCTCCTAGAGGTGTGTCTATGGGTTATGAATTCATGGGGTGTTATTTTAAGGATGAGTTGTTTGAAGGAAAAGGTTTTCTTCGTTTGTTTTTGTGATCATCTTTGGGAACAGAAGTTTTCTTTTTTCTCTCCCTGGGAGCAAAGGGCATTTTATTGTTTTTATTTGTTTTTCTGTTCAAACTTTTTATGGGATTACAGTTACTTTAACATTTGTTTGGTTTCTTTAATGGATGCTTTTGTTTAGATTTACAGTTTGAATATTTTTATGCTTTATTAATGAATTAAAGGAGATATTTTAGTACATCATTGTTTATTTCTATGGCTTTCCTAAGAATATTTTAGTTTCGATTATAATTTTTTCATTTTTTTTCTGTCTGAGATTTGACTTTTTATTTTCTGACTTTGGTGTTTTAGTGTTGTTTTATTGCATGTTGTTACTCTGTCCTTTTCTGTCCCTGGAGAGATGAACAAGGTTTGTAGGTCTCATGTCTGTACTGAAAGGGTTAATATCTTGCCCAGGCTCATAATCTTCCTAGTGTTCCAAATAAATAGGTACTGTGAGGGATACATATCACAGGTGAGCACCCACTGCACAATCTGCTTTGGATTAAATCCCATCTCCGTCTTCATCAGCTCACAGTCACTGTGACACTATTCCTGCATGCAAGAAACAGGCTGGGATGGCCCTTTCTGCTTTTGGTCCTGTGAGAAATGAACTTGTAAAAATTCGTAGAAATCTAAATAAATGTATATGATATAAAATATAAAGTACAGTATGGCACACAAGCCCTTCCCAGATCTAGTCGCGAATTCCCACTCAAAGGATAACGATCCTAGCCGGCGCCCATCAACGAAAAAGAATAGACAGGACAAGGCTCATCAGGCTGACAGGGACAGGCTCGGTGCCCATCAACGGGAAAGAATAGACAAGACACGAATCATCAAGCCAACAAGGAGAGGCTCCGACGAGATACTCATCACCGGACCTGAACACCCCGCCTTGCAGGCTACCGTTGGGGGAAGCCATCAGGTAGACAAAAGGAAAAATCCAGCCGAGATATCCATCAGCTCCAACCCGGATCCAACCATCCCATCCAGATGGCCTGAACCACAATGAAATCAAGAACCACCCAGAACTTCTTTACATATGAGGAGACTCGGTCCGGACGTCCATTTGACTCTATTCTCCAACGCCAGGAAATCAATTCATACGACAATCAAGGACCGTTGATGAATGGTGCCTGCCTGGAATTTGGCCTCAAGGCTAAAAATCCCTATAAAAACCCCAGACAGTCTACCCTCCTTCGTGGATTTGGGAACACCTATACCTTTGGGTATAGACCCCTGTCCACCCAGCGCTGCGCTGTTTGTTTTATTGTGGTTTTTCCTCATTGTTTATTTTTTTATAGAAATTGTTTTATAATAAATTGTTTTTATTTAACCCAAATCTGCCTTTGCATTTATAACAGATTGGTGCCGTGACTCGGATCGGAGAAACTGCGGGGAATCTCGCTGCCCAGGACGGGTACCCCCGCTGATTTTGGCGGCCTGGTGAGTTGAGAACCCCCGTAGTTCATTCCGATATCCGAACCAAATTTAGGCGGAGGTAAAAACCACAATAAAAAGGAAAAATCCGGATCGGAGAGCTCGGAAGGCATGGAGCCTTCGGGAAGCCGCGGCTTGCTTTGCTCGTAAAACGTCTAGTGTGCACAAAGACACCCACGCAGGAAAATAGCTGTAAGTACTGCTGGTTGAGTGGGCGATCGGGTGAGTGTGTGAGACGTGATCTGATCACGAAGCGAGTGCGGACTTCAAGGTCGCGTTTCCATCCTCCCGCGAGGGAATTGGCCGGCCGCGAAGGAAGCGATACAGAGTGAAAGTTTTTTTCTCTCGACACACACTTGTAAAACCTGAGGCCAAAGGGTGTCTCGGGAACTGATCGCAAGGTACTAAGAGGGGAAGGGACGTCTTGTCGAGCTCGAGACTGGTAAACCCTCTTAGTAAACGGACCCAGGGAGAGGTCCAGGAAAGAATCAAAAGTACCGATTACAAGAGACCTCAGCTCAGCTCGCTGAAAGGTGAGTATCGGCAAATTTTGATTCCTAAGTACACAACGCAGAAACAGATATCGACTCATGGAGAAGTCGAAGAAAGGTAAGAATATATTTGCGAAGTATGAGGCAGAAAAAGACTAAGCTTCAAGGAAGAAGCACAGGAAAAGATTCCTCCCTCCGATCAGGGGGAGGAATCACCAGACATCCCACTGGAAAGTCCCTTGGGGTGGATGCTAAAACACTGGGAAGATTGTCCCCAGAGGAAGGGGAAATCAAAGGAGAAATTAATACATTATTGTATGGAGGTTTGGGGAGGACAGGAGTTGAGAAGTCACCTCACTTGGCCAGTGTTAGGCACATTTGAAAAATGGACGTGTAACAAGTTATTCTCCTATGTGGAGAACAAGGTCCCCTCAGATCCTGAGGAGAGGGAATATGCTAAGCTCTGGGTAAATGTCAGAGTAGGGCTATTTCCAATAAAACAAAAAGAAAAACGTGAGTCGAGAGCTGAGTCCTGGGAACCCCTCGATCACTTACCACCCCCGTATCGAGGACCAGCGGGACCTTCCTCTGCAGATCAAGTGGTGCCCTCAGCACCCTTGGGCCCCCAAGACCAACCCACTGAGATACGTGTGTCTCAAGCGGGAGAGTCGGGGCCAGCAGCGATGCCGGCAGCCCTTCCCCTTTCCCCGCCTGTAAACACCGTAACCACAGCAACCTCCTCGGAGGTTTTTCCTGCACAAGGCTGGGGAACACCCTATCCGTCCCTGCCGGTCCAGCCGCCACAACCGGGACCCTCCCATACAACGGAGGGGACTCCTCCCTTCAGCCGGGTGGCGGCAGAATTCCCACAATTGATAACAGGGAGGCAACCCACAATCACCAATTCCCCTCCCGCAAGTAGAACCCGTTTAAGAGCGAGAATGATAGATAATGAATGGGGAGAGAGTGAAGAGGGGCACCGGTTGTTCCCTCTTAGGGAAGTACCGACGGCCCCGGGAGTGATCGGTTTTGTGAATGTCCCCCTTAACTCTGGAGATGTAAGGGCTTTTAAAAAGAGATGGGGCGGTTGTTAGATAACCCTTTTGGGGTGGCTGAGAGGTTAGATGAATTTTTAGGGAGTAGTATTTATACCTTTGACGATCTTATGGCAATCCTGAGATCATTGTTTAATCAGGAAGAAAGAGAGATGATTAAACAAACCGGTATCAGAGACTGGGACAGACGCAATCCACAGGGGACGCCAGGTAACCAGAAATAGCCTAGTGTAAGCCCGAGCTGGAATGCACAGACGGAGGAAGGCAGACGGAACATGATGGATTTAAGGAGCATGATTGTACAAGGTATAAGAGAAGCGGTCCCTAGGGGCCAGAATGTTAGCAAAATTTTTAGAGAATGTCAAGGAAAAGAGGAACCACCCACTGAATAGATCGAGAGATTACGGCGAAGTTTACAGATTTACTCTGAGACTGACCCGAACTCTCCTGTGGGGGAGGTTCTGTTAAAAAACACAATTCGTTGCTAAATCTTGGGAGGACATTAGGAGAAAATTAGAAAAGATCGAGGAGTGGCAAGATAAAAGCCTCCAGGAGCTCCTAAGGGAAGCTCAAAAAGTATACATGAGGAGAGAAGATGAGAAGCAGAAATTGCAAGCTAAGGTTTTAGTAACTGCAGTAAAAGAGATCCAGAAACAAGAACAGATGCAGGGTAAGTTTAAAACACTACCCGGAAAAAGTCGAGGTTCTCACTGGGTAGCCCCGGCCCCACGGAGAGAACCCCCTGAATGCTACTACTGTAAACAGGTAGGACACGTTCAGCGGAATTGTAAACAAAAATTAAAAGATGAGAAAATTTTTCAGGAAGACTAGGGGTGTCAGGGGCTCTTTAATTTGGGGACCAGAACATCCAAGAAGCCCTTGATAAAATTAAAAGTGGGCCCCCAACGACAGAAAGTAAGTTTTCTTGTAGATACTGGGGCAGAGAGAAGTACCCTGCAGAAATTGCCATACGGATGTGTGGCTAGCAGAAAAAAAGTTTTTGTAATCGGTGCAAAGGGAGACCCCTTTGAAGTGCCTGTAATAAAAAATGTGGAAATAGAATCTGAAAATAAAATTTGCTTAGAGAATTTACTATTAGTAGAAGAAGCAGATTACAATTTGTTGGGGAGGGACATGATTGTCGCTTTAAGAATTAATATCGTGATTAAAATTCTGAATTGGTGGTGAAAATATTTAAGTTGACTCCTAAAAATGAGGAGAAAATAAACCCTGAAGTATAGCATTCGAAGGGAGAAGGGAGTTGAAACAAATAATTGATGACCTCCTAAACGGGGGTACTTTAGAGCCTTGCATGTCTCAACACAACACCCCCATCCTGGCTGTAAAAAAGACGGATGGTAGCTTCCGATTGGTCCAGGACCTACGAGCGGTAAACGCTAGGACCCGGACTAGGTTCCCGGTAGTGGCCAATCCCTATACTTTACTAAATAGACTCACACCAGAAGATGTGTAGTATAGTGTGATTAATTTGAAAGATGCTTTTTAGACTTGCCCTCTGGATGAAAGGAGTAGAGATTATTTTACATTTCAGTGAGAGGACCCAGATACAAACCGTAAGCAACAGCTAAGGTGGACGGTCCTCCCCCAGGGGTTTGTGGAGTCTCCGAACCTTTTCAGACAAGCTTTAGAACAAATGTTAACCCAATTGGCTCTTGAAGACAGGACAAAGCTTTCGCAGTATGTAGATGACTTGCTAATAGCTGGACCAACTGAAGAGAGTGTGAAGAAAAGCACGATTGCCTTGTTAAACTTTCTAAGAAAGAAAAGTTTGAAAGTATCAAAATCCAAGCTGCAATTCACAGAGCCTGAAATAAAAAATAAAATACCTCAGACATTGGATATCTCAAGGAAAAAATTAGACCCGGAGAGGGTAGCAGGCATCCTTGCATTGCCTGCACCAAAAACAAAAAGGCAAATTAGACAAATTCTAGGGCTCTTGGGATATTGCAGGCAGTGGATTGAGGGTTTCAGTGAAAAAGTAAAGTTTTTGTATGAAAGACTAAACACTGACAGGCTGAAGTAGACTGAACAGGATGAGTCTAATTTCCAGAAATTAAAAACTGTTCTTATGACTGCCCCGTACTAACTCTACCAAATACGAATAAAGAATTCCAGTTGTTCGTGAATGTGAGTAAACAAACAACACAGGGAGTCCTGACTCAGGAATGGGCAGACAAAGGGAAGCCTATAGGCTTCAAAGATCTTAGATCCAATCAGTCGGGGTTGGCCTACGTGTTTACCAGCAATTGTAACAGTGGCTCTGTTAATAGGAGAAGCAAGGAAAATAACTTTTCCTCCCCTGGTAGTTTACACTCCCCACGATGTAAAAAACATATTGCAGCAAAAAGCAGAGAAGTGGCTGACTGATTCCAGGCTTCTAAAATATGAAGCCATCTTAATCAGCTCACCCGGTTTAGAATTGAAAACCACTGCACAAAAATCCTGCTCAGTTTCTATTCAGAAAAATTAGTACATGATTGTTCTAAAATCGTAGAGCTGCAGACCAGATAAGTTACATCAACGCAAACTGTGATTGTTTTCCATTTATACATTTTAAATGTGCTTATTGTAAACAAATTTGAGTAACCCACTGTTGAGGAGAGTACAAACCTAAGAGACTGTGTACCAATTGTCTGACTAAAGAACAGGAGCTGACTAGCTGTTTCTTAATACTTGTCACCCGGGCGGAGTTTTTAGAACTTAACTCTCCTGAGTGGTACCTGCTTTTTCAAAAGGGGATTAGAGGTAAACTAGACTCCAAAGCAAAAACTTTAAAAATTGAGTGCCAAAAGACAGTCAAAGTACCGAGCAGGACAGACACAATTAAGTCGTCTCGGTGGGCTGCTTTCAAAAGAAAGTACGCCATAAGGACTACAAGGGCCCCTGAAGAATATCCTTGCTGCCAAGAAGATAGTAATCCCCGCCATATATTTCTATACGGGCGAAGGGCAAGGCAGAGGGATACACCGGTGGGGAATCCTGACTGTCCTGAGTCTAGCCGTGTGCTTAGCCGAGAGAATGATTCCCGAAGTACCTCCGGGAGAGCGTCTCCTGGGGAAGTGTGAGCAGTGTCAAACTGCCACAGATACCAGACGAATAGTTAACTACTGTCCTCCGGAACGTTGTTTGTCTAACAGCACTCAGTATAATCTTTGTGAATTAAAGGGGAAGGTCTAGTGTTACCACTCAGGGGCAAGGTTTAAGGACGGGCAGTCTAAAACTCCTATAAGAAAAAAAAAAAAAAAAAAAAAAAAAAAATGGAATTCAATCCTACAAGCCTCCTGGTGGGACCAGATATTCGAGCAAGGGGCTTGGTGGAAGAAGCTAGTATTTTTCATCACTTGTTCAGTTGCCGGAATCATTTTCCTTCCCTGCTTAATTCCTTGCTTCATCAGACTAATTCACTCTGTTGTGCAAGGAATGCAGATTGCCACACTTCCAATCGATCCTGAGAAAGCACAAGGGAGACCTACTCCTCTCTCTAAACTAATGAAATTAGAGGAGGAAAAGGAAAACGAAAACGCGATGAAAGCCTTAAAGAATTTTGAAAATAAACATAACCTGGCACAAACATATAGTGAGAATTCGTTAACGGACTGGGAAGAAAATGAATGTGAGTAAAAAAATTATAGTCCTCCCCTGCAGAATTGGATGAAATAACACGAATTTTTAATGTAATGGATTATTAGGCGGGGAACTGTGAGAAATGAACTTGTAAAAATTCGTAGAAATCTAAATAAATGTATATGATATAAAATATAAAGTACAGTATAGCACACAAGCCCTTCCCAGATCTAGCCACGAATTCCCACTCAAAGGATAACGATCCTAGCCGGCGCCCATCAACGAAAAAGAATAGACAGGACAAGGCTCATCAAGCTGACAGGGACAGGCTCGGTGCCCATCAACGGGAAAGAATAGACAGGACACGAATCATCAAGCCAACAAGGAGAGGCTCCGACGAGATACTCATCACCGGACCTGAACACCCCACCTTGCAGGCTACCGTTGGGGGAAGCCATCAGGTAGACAAAAGGAAAAATCCAGCCGAGATATCCATCAGCTCCAACCCGGATCCAACCATCCCATCCAGATGGCCTGAACCACAATGAAATCAAGAACCACCCAGAATTTCTTTACATATGAGGAGACTCGGTCCGGACGTCCATTTGACTCTATTCTCCAACGCCAGGAAATCAATTCATACGACAATCAAGGACCGTTGATGAATGGTGCCGGCCTGGAATTTGGCCTCAAGGCTAAAAATCCCTATAAAAACCCCAGACAGTCTACCCTCCTTCGTGGATTTGGGAACACCTATACCTTTAGGTATAGACCCCTGTCCACCCAGCGCTGTGCTGTTTGTTTTATTGTGGTTTTTCCTCATTGTTTATTTTTTTATAGAAATTGTTTTATAATAAATTGTTTTTATTTAACCCAAATCTGCCTTTGCATTTATAACAAAGAGGTTTGCTTTTCACAGTTTCACTGAAAAGATTACACCATGAGAATAATTTTTCGTAATTTTACTTCTATATTGTGGTTTTGTTTGGGCCAGTGGTGTGAGAATCAGTTTTTAGTCCTAGGAGAATAAAAAGAAAACACTTGATTGCTTTCTCATTTTTGTTTTATATTTGTACGTGACTCTTTGTGATGACAAAATGGTGGTATGAGTTTTTCGATGTTCACCTTTAAGCTGCACTTTGAAAACTAGAAGAGCTTTAAAGTTGGCGCTTTAACACATAAACAGTTAATAAAATATTGTTTAAAAAAAATAAAATAGCAGATTCTGTGGGGGCCACGTGTGAGTCACGGGATGTCTGCCCAGGAAGAGAAGCTTTGTTCCAGGCAGCCAGGAGAGGGGCTTTAGAAATGCAAATTAACACTGATGGCCCAAAGCCTGCACAATGGCCCAGGGGCTTCCTGCCTGCAGGAGGAATTGGGCTGATTCCCTCTGCCCCTCAGCCCAAGCTCTGCCTGCTTGCACAGATGGAATTTGCACAGCTAAAGGCAGAGCCCATTGTGAGGATATCTGACTCTGCAACACAAATTGGTTAAGCTGCAAAGGAAAACAGAAAATGGGGAATGCTGTGAAAACTTCACTAAAACAAGTGGGGGGAATCATCCCTGTCCCCACTCCAACATGTGCTGTCACTGTCTATGTTATATAGGGTGTATCAGACCACTGGGGTTTATTTGCTACCACAAGTTCAGGGAAATCAGTTGGGAATCCAAATATGTGATGATTTAATGAGAGAAAAGCTGACAATTGATGCAGCCCTGGCTGGAGTGAAACAGAAATTAAAAATTAGGAAATAAACATAAAGAAATGCTTGACTAAAAAGGGGGTTTGAAAAAACCATACCCTGACACTCTGATCCACAAGAACAAGAAGAGAGTCAGTCTGCAAGATAAGATAAGGAGCCAGAATACACAAACAAGATGCAAAGACAATGGCACCACAAGATAAAGGAGATTCTTCAGACCCTAAGCCCGAAATAACAGATTTAAAGTTCCAAAAGGTGGCCAGAGGAATGAAAGGGGCATGGAGTTAATTGTAATATGAAGTGAGGACAAGCAGAGTTAAAAAATGAATATGTATTAGGCGTATCTTGTAAACCTAGTTTGTAAAAGATAAAAAGAGAAAACCAAATCGAAAAGGTGTGCATGCTTTTCGGAGGAGATATCCCACATGTACCTCAGTGCTGAATAAATTCATTCCTACTCTTATAACTACTCTGTGTGTTATAGAGTTCTTTTTATTCCGCGTATCAGGAGGGGGCACCCAAAAACGGGGAAAAGATGAACAACCACCAGAACAAATCCTGCAACACCATGGACCAGACCCCGGGAACCCTGATGAATTCATATCAGGTACCAAAGAAACCATTTCTCATTTCAGTGTGATAATTAGATTACAGGATGTCATTGAAATAATACCCAACCAGACAGCTCCAGCTCCTGACCTTCATCTCAACCAATCCACTCAGATGAGGAACACAACATTTCACCATGGGATGGGATCAGATTACCTTTTAGCAGAAAATCGAGGCAGAGTTTGTGGAAAAGTTGAGTAATTCAAACTACTCTTAGCAAATAGATAGCAATGGAAAAGTAGTAAAACAGATAACAAAGGAAATAGCAAAGCAGCTCATGTACTTGTCCAAACGTGGAAAGGATGGGAATGGGATACGGTTTTGTGCTTCCCTCACAGACCATGGGTTAAACAAATGCTGTTTCTCCTCTCATGTGCTACAGCAACTCTCATCTTTTTACCATGCACCACACCTTGCTGAGTGCAGCTCATTCAGCAGCTGAGCCAGGGGATGCAGGTGGCAGCCAGGCCTCCTGAGCCACAAACGGCTACAAAAGGACAGAGAATGAGGGCACTGAGAGCAATCCCAAAACCAAAGAACCAGGAAGAAAAAAACACAGGCAATGAGTGAATCTGCTTGGAGATAGAGCCAGGGACTTGTATATAAGGAAGCAATGGGAGAAATCACCACTTTCAGAAAATGTTACTAATTCACAAGGACTGCTGCTCAGACCAAGTCCCGCTACATTCCTGAACTTCCAGAAGAACAAAGACTTCACAGAGCCAGGAATATCGGGTGTTATACAAAAAGGACATGCAGCAGGCGGATCGGGAAGGCTGAACCTTCCAAGCACCTCCGCCAGTGTTGGGCAAAGGGACAGGGACATGCGGCCGGGAAAATCAGGACAAAAACGAGGCCGCGTCCTCCAACACCTGGAGAGAGCGCATGGCAAATGCCCCATGGCCTCTCCCTTTGGGCAGCAATAAAGTCACTCGCACACCACTCCTCTGCCTCCTTTGGCCACACAAACCTCTGGCGCCGGGAATTTTCCCGCCCAGCCCCGGGCCCAGCGCAGCCACCTCCGGCCTCCCGACACGAAGCGGGACGAGCCAGCGCTGCTCCGCCACCGCCTCCTGCCGAGGCCCCAGCGGCAAGGAGACCGCGGGCAGCCGCTCCCGCAGCGCCCTCAGCCCAGGGCCAACACGGGCCGGCCACGGCACAAGCCACCCGCCACAGCCCCCTGCCGCCCCCTCCCGGGCCCGCAGCGAGCCCCGAGCCCCCGCAGAACCGAGCGCGGCTCCCACCTGCGATGGCCGGGGCCGCCTCCGAGCTCCGCCGCCGCCTCACCGGGCTCCGGCCGCTGCTGCCGCCGCTGCCGGGCCCGCACAGACGCTCCGGCAATGGCGGCTCTCCCAAGCCACGGCCGCCCTGGGGGCGCCAGCGGGGCCGGGCTTGTCCCCGCTCTGCCCAATCAGCGCGCGCCAGAACCACGAGTGACGGCAGAAGCAGCCAATCGCAGCCAGCGGCGGGCTCTGCACACGGCACAGCCCCGCCCCGCGCTCTCAGGACCCGCCCCGGGCTGCGTGAGGGGAAAGGCGGGGATGAGGAACAGCCCTGGAACGGGCCCGGCCCGAGCCGCCAGTGAGCTCCCAACACAAACAAAGTTCTCCGCACCTCCCGGCCCGCCTTGCCCAGCCCTGGCTGCTGGGTGCCTCCGGCTCGGCGGGAAGCCCTGGAGCCTCACTTCTCCCACCTCTAATTAGGAGCATCAGTGCATCGCTTTGATTTCCCCCAAAAAGGGGAAAACGGCCCCAAACCCCTGTGGATGAGTGGGGGAGGGGAGAGATTTCTTGCACAAAACTCCCAAAAATACCAAAACCAAAGCGAAGTGAGCCGGGACCCCCCAGCAGCGCCTCTCTGCCGTCCCAGCTGAAGCCCTCGCTGGCTGCTCCAGGCTGGATCGGCACACTGGGAGCACTGGGAAGGGGCCCCGGCTCGGGGCGCAGCCCCCGGGGCAGCCCCACGGCCCCCACGGCAGCTCCAAGGCTCCGCCAGCCGGGATGGAACGTGGGACGGGGAGCAGGGGAAGGGACAGGGCTACTGGCTGCAAGGGAACACGAGGGACACCGGGGGCACTTCACAAGCATTTAATGCAAAAGATAAAATCATAAGGGAGACAAAAGTAACAGCACCTGTAGCACCATAGCACAGGGCCACACAAGGACGTGTCCCACCGCAGTGGGATGATGCTGGCCCGAGTCCAGGCACCCACCACAGCTGCTCTCTCACTGCCCTCCACAGCCACACAGGGAGAGAAAATTTAACCAAGGGTTCATGAGTTAAGGACCTGGGACCTTTCCTCATCAAACACAGTCACGGGCAAAACAGGAAATATGAATTGAATTTATTGCCAGTAAGCTCAGAGCAGGAGAATAAGAAGACCCTTAAAAGCACCTTCCTTCCACCCCTCCCTCCTTCCAGCTCTGCATCCTAACCTGGCAGTGCAGGGATACAGGGAATGGAGCCATGGTCAGTTCATCTCCCGGGGCTTTTCCTGCTCATCAGGGACAGCAGTCATTCCCCTGCTGCACTCTGGGATCTCTCCCACCAGAGAGGTCTCCAGGAACTTCTCCAAGCTGAGTCCATTTCATGGGGAGCAGCCCCCTCACAGTGCTGCAGTGTGGGTCACTCTGCCACGGGGTCAGTCCTTCCAGGACAGGCGGCTCCAGCGGGGGCCCCTCTGCCCACAGGTGTCCCCCGGGGTCACAGCCTCATCTCAGGCATTCTCCTGCTCGGTCATGGGCTTCTCCAGGGGCTGCGGGTGCATCTCTGCACCCCGGCGGCTCTCCAGGCCCAGTCAATCCGCAATTCCCATTGTTGGTCTGTGTCCCAATGGATGTTCCTGCCCCGGTGTTCATCCACGTGCCCACAGGGAGCCAGGAAGATGTGGAGCCTCCCAGCCAGGTGTCTTCCCAACACGGATCACCAGGACCACGGATCACCAGGGCTCTGCCCAACGGGGGTCACTGGGGATCATCCAATGCTGATCCTCCCATGGGGGATGGAGCTGGAGCAGCGCACGAAGCTCTTCCCGCACTCGGGGCACTCGCAGGGCTTCCCTTACTGGTGCCTCCGTTGGTGTTGGGTCAAGTGAGAGCTCTGTGAGAAGCTCTTCCCACACTGGGGACACTCGTAGGGCCTCTCCCCAGTGTGGATGTGCCGGTGCCTGATGAGGTTGGAGTTTTGTGAAGCCCTTCCTGCAGTCAGGGCAGCGGAAGAGCCTCTTCTCTGTGTGAATCCACTGATGTTTGATGAGACCTGAGCTCCTTGGAAATCTCTTCCCACACTCAGGATGCACTGGTGTGCCCCAAGGTTGGAGCTCCTTTCCACACTCCCCACACGTGTAGGACTTTTCCTCTGTGTGGATCTTCTGGTGACAAATCAGATTGGACATCGCAATGAAGCTCTTCCCACATTCCCCACACTCGCTGGGGTATTCTCCTGTGTGGATGTTCTGGTGCCAGATCAGGTGGGAGCTGCAATTGAAGCTCTTCCCACATTCCAAGCACTTTCCAGGCTTTTCCCCTGTGTGGATCCTATGGTGGTTAATCAGGACAGAGATCTTCCTGAACCTCTTCCCACACTCCCCACACTCCTAGGGGCTCTCCCCAGTGTGAATCACCTGGTGCCAGATCAGATGGGAGCTATTCTTGAAGCCCTTCCCACACTCCCCACACTCCCAGAGCCTTTCCCCAGGGTGGATCCTCTGGTGTTCTCTCAACTTGAAGCTCCAGCTGAAGCTCTTCCCACATTCCAAGTATTTGTGGGGCTTCTCCCTGCCACGAGGCTTCTCCCCCACCTCTGAGCTCTGGCTGTATCTCTGGATGCCTTCCTGGCACAGGGGGGATCTTTCCTCCTTGCAGCTCCCTAGGCTGGGTTTGCAGCCCCTCCTCATGCAGGATCTCTGGGGCTTTTCCTCCTCCTCCATCTGGCCATGGCTTGGGAATGACAAATCCTGGTTTGGGGGAGACCAAATTGGGAGTGCCGTGGAGTAGAGGCTCCTCCTGCCCAAGTCCATGTCTAGAGCTCAGCAGGAGTCTTGTGGCCATGAAAATCTCCAAAATATCAAGATTCAGCCTGAAAAAACTCCCCCAGGAGTTCTCCATCTCTTGTCTTCCCCTTTTGGGCTTCCAGAGGTTTCACTTCCCTGGGATGATGGGGGTCCATGGGCTCCAGGGGTTCCCCCTTCTCTGGGGTCCTCCTTAGCGATGATCCAGGGGCTTTTGGGGGTCCATGGGGTCCCTTCTCCCCTGGTGCTCTGCTTTGAGATCCCAGGGATCCCAGGAGTCTCTCCTCTCCAGGCTCCCATCTCTCCAAGCTGCCAGGATCCCCCAGCTCTGTGATCGCCCCTCTCTGCTCTCCCCACTCTGGGGGTCCCAGGGGTTCCTCTCCTCTGCTCTCCCGGGGGTCCCCAGGACCAATGTCCTCCCCCAGCCAATACTGGGCAATGGCCACGTGGACCCCAAAGATCCCCCAAGGGGCTCAGCTTTGGGGTCCTGCAAGATCCAAACCTACACACACAGAGGAAAAAAGTCTCCCAGGGACACCAGACACTATTTGGGGCTCAATTCCGCAATCTGCCAGTTCCAAACATACCCCAATAAAAAGACCCTCTCAGGGACCCCTCAACAGATTTGGGACCAGCTCCCCCTCCCTGCTCACCTGCAGGATGAGGTGGGGGCGATGGGCCCGTGGCCGGGGGTGCTGCGGACGCAGGGGGCACTGGAACCTCCAGCTTCTCCTTCTATTCCTGTTCCTACTCCTTCTTTTCCTTTCTCCCTCCTCCTGCTCCTCCTCCTTCCTAATCCCACCTCCTCCCCAGTTCCTGCCTTCTGTATATTTAGAGTGGAGAATCTTGCTTGTTTTTAGAACTAGAACAAAGATTCCAGATGGAACAAGCCTTGCTGGTTTTATTCAGCAGTATCAGTGACTACAGGTCATGTTTGCTTTGGTTTGGTCCTGTCCTCGTTCCTCCTCAGTGCTCAGGCTGGCCTATGGGGTGTCCTTGTTTGCTGCATTTTCAGAGTTCCTCTTGGATCCTTTGGGCAATAGGCTGTGCCCTGGGAGGATTCTTTGTGCTCCTTTGTGACACAGGAGAAGCTTCCAGGCGGTTTTTGCGTGAGCGGCTGCTGTGGTGTCACAGGAACGTTGCCACGTCCCCGTGGTGTTCCCGTTGCTGTGGGACACGGAGGCCTCAGTGTCCAGAGCGGCTCTGGGCGCCTGCTCGTTGCCAGAGGATCCTCCTGCCCGAGGCATTCTCAGCAGCCAGCCCAGCCCCTGACGGGTGTCCTTCTGTGCTTGCAGGGGTACAGTCTGCAGACGTGTGCAGCGCAGCCAAAATGATGCAGCAAGTGGTTGCTGCAGTTGGCACTCTGTTCTCTGTGGCTTATTCGGGGTATTTTTTAACCCACTTGGCACGTAAGTTGAGGTTTTCCCTCGGTGCAGCATCTGTGGCTTTGGGCTTGCTGTGTGCTTTCTGTTCTTCCACTGGAACTGAGTTGACTCTGTAACCAAATTGCCATGAGGACACGGTTGGTTTGGGAGAGCTCCTGCCAGCAGCCGCAGCTGAAAAAGGGGGTGTCTGCAGCCAGCGGGGCGTGCACAGCATTTGCAATGAGGCCTGGGGGGTTCTGTTCCCTCAAGCGGGGAGTCTGTGGCAGCGGAGCCTGGAACTCCCTCTGTTTGCTGCTCCAGCCAAGAGCTGACACAGCCCAGTGTTTTGTGCTGCTCTCTTGCTTGCTGTGTGAAGGGCCTGTGGCTCCTGGAGGGATGCTGTGAAAGCAAAATGCTCTCTTGGGGTTGCCTTGCTCATTTCCCACCACAGGCAGTTTTTTCCTAACAACATCTGGTTCATGTTCCCTCTCCCGTTGCAGGGCACCTCACGCGTGGATCCCAAGCAGCTCCTCCTTCGGTGAGTGGGAAAGGAAGCTTTGGTGTTCAGAATTGTGCAGCAAGTTGTGAGCTCGGCGTGTGGCAGCCGAGTGCCAGCCTGGGAGGCTGAAGGAAAGTTCCTGTCAGTGTCTTTGCAGCAGCAGCAGCAGCAGCAGCAAAGAGATCCCTGGCAGTTTTCTCTGTCTCTGCTGAAGAGCTGTTGAAGAGCTGCAGGACTGGTTTTGCAGGCAGAAGATTGCTTGCTGGCTTTAGCCATGGTGGAAAATGGAATTCCCAACAATAAGTGGCAATGTTGACTTTAGCCCATTGTTAGTTTGAACAGCTCTGAACCCTATTTCTGCTTAGTGCAGCTGCATGTGTAGCTGAGGATAAAGAAGGTGATAACTGAGATAGAACTTCCCGTCCCTCACGCTCCCGTCTGTCCACAGGGCACCAAAGCAGCATCAGCACCTCCTCTGGCTCCCTCTGCTTGCAAAGAGGAGGCCAAAGAGGAGGAAGAGAGCAGTGAACTTCCCGCTGTTCTGGGAGACGAGGGCGAACACCCCGCGGTTTGGGAATACAACGGCGAGGCTCCCGCGGTGTGGGACAAGGACAGTGGACATCTCCCGGTGTGGGACGAGGACGGTGGATGTCCCCTGGTGTGGGATGAGAATGGCCAAGCTCCCATGGCATGTGACAAGGATGATGGCAATCTCCCGGTGTGGGATGAGGACAGAGAACATCCTGTGGCTTGGGAAGAGGAGGATGAACCTGCAGCATTTTGGGAAGAGGACAGAGAAGCTGCAGAGTTTTGGGAAGAGGACGAGGAACCTCCCTCTGCTCCTGAAGAGGACACCGAAGCTCCCTGTGCTGCAGGATCCTGGGCTGAACATTCTGACAGCAGCACAGCCCTGCAGCCAGAGGGGAGAGGGGAGTGGAGCCTGATGCAGCTGAGTACGTCTGCTCTGTTCCTGTGTGCCAGAGCAGGGTGCTGTGTGTGTGTCTCAGCATCAGCTGCACCCAGGGTTGCTCTGCAGCTGAATGGCACAGGGTCATTTATTGTCCTTCCCCAGCTGAGAGCAAGGGGCTCCTGGCCCCAGGGAGTGGGGCTGCATTCTGGCTCTCATCTGAGAGGGAGCATCTTCCACGTGGTTTCTTTCAGGGAACACCGTGAGCGTGGGGGAGCCTGCCGAGAAATACCTGGAACTGGAGCAGATTGGCCAAGGGTAAGTGCAAGGCAGTTACTTCTGCACAAGCAGGGCCCAGGTATTTTGCTGGTGCAGGATCCAGTGGGAAGTCAGGAGAGCCCCAAACACCTTCAGACACTGGGGTACGATGCTGCTGTCTCTCAGTGCTGATCAGAATTGATAACTGTGGTCAGAAGGCACCGTCAAAGGCCCCTGAGGCTGGCAGTGCCCTGTCTGCAGCAAGGAGCGGGACCTGGAAGATCTTCTGTCCCTGGAATTGGATTGCCTAAAAGAGCAACTCACCATGTGGTGACTGTGACTGTCAGAAAACAGTTCTCAAGAAGATTTCTTTCAAATATTTTGTTTCAAAAATTATCCATCAGTCAGGATTATCAACATAATGGTTTAGAAACAGAAACCAGAGATGAACTAATGAGCGATCTTTTCAGCACAGGTAGCAGACCCCATACATTCAGTAACAGACACAGAGCTGCTGCACCCGAGGGGAAAATGCATCACCTGCCTGCTGGCAGGGCCCTTGGGGATCCTGCAGGTCTCAGGCAGGAAATATATAAAGGATGAAATACATTCTTTTCCAGTTCTTCAGACACCCACCTCCCACCACATCAGGTTTTGAACTGAAGGAATTCAGTGTGGACATTTGGGATTTCCTCCAGCCCTTTTCCTTCGTGTTGGGCCTCAGTTTTCTCTTGCACACCTTGCATGGCAGAGGGCTGGTGGCTGCTGTGCTGTTGTTTGAAGGGTGGATGCACTCAGATGTTTTGTGAACACTGCAGGCAGCGGAGATCTCCTGTCTGGGCTGGCTTTCACTGCCAGGGCCTAAAGCGCTGCTTCTTTCTTCTCTGCTGTTTTGTCTCCAGGGCTTTTGGAACTGTTTCCAAAGGACTCGACAGGGCCACTGGAGGAGAGGTCAGTGTCAACACACCCAGCACGTCTGGCAGCTCTCGAGGGCTTTCCCCTCTGCTGGGAGCTGTGGCTGGAGCTGTGGGGCCCAGCAGAGCTTTCCTGCACAGGCTGCTCCTCTGAAGGCAGAGCAGTGTCAGCCTGCAGAGCACAGCTGGGACAGACTTGGTCCTTCTCAAGTGCCCAAAGGAAGGCAAGGAGGGCAGCGGTGTCTGTCAGAGCAGGACACACTGGCTTGGTCTTCATGTCTAAAAGTGGGAATGCATCAGCTGGTGGAGACTGAGGCCCAATTTACCTTCATCCCAGCCTCGGACAGGAACACTATTTAGCAGTTTTATCATCCTGAGTTTCATATTCAAAAGGTATCTCAAGGCCTAATTAAGGAGAGATCCTGCTTGGGCTCAGTTTGGGGTTTTAGTCCTACTGCAGCTGTTCCCACAGAGACAGGGAGAGAAATGAGAAGATGGATGTCCAGAGCAAAGCTCTCTCCTAAACCCTGCAGCTGTGTTTGGGTCTGGTGTCAGTGGCAGCTGTGACAGGGATTATCTGAACAATGGATGTGCACGTTTGCTTTGTTGTGCTATCCCAAACAGAGCAGGGACATTTGAAATCATGGCCAAATGCCATAGAATTGCTAAAGGGTAATTGCTAAAGGGTTCCTGGCTGTTTTGCTCTGTGTGCACAGAAACAGAATTACCTCCTGCTTGCAAAATGTGTTGGAATAATAATCCTAAGAGTGCTGAGGCCATTTGAGAAGACTGTAGGTGCAGAGAATCTTGTTAGAGCTTTGAGGCTGACAGCTGAGGCACCATTTCTGCAGAGCTTACAGAGCCAAATGTCTCTGGCCATGAGTCCTGTAACAGCCCCCAGCGAGCAGAGCAATGGGCTGTGGGAATGGCACTTGCTGAGCTCTGGTGTCCCATCCCAAGGCAGTTTGGCACAGCCCGGCTCGGTCGCTCCAAAAAGACTCGCTCCGTGTTTGCTGTGGCCTCCTGCCACAGACTCCTCCAGTGAAAGGTCTGCAATGTCCCTTCAGGTGGCCATCAAGAAAATGAGTCTGAGAGGGCAGAACAGGGAACGAGCTGTGAATGAGGTCGTGGTCCTGAAGGACAAGAAGAACCCCAACATTGTCAACTCTTTGGACAGGTGAGTGCTTCAGGTCTTCTCCCGTGCACGGGCCCTGCGTTCATCTTTCCTGGCATCCCTGGTCTGTAGCCTGTTCTGAAAATGCCTGACCTGGCCATATCTTCCCAGAACAGCAGCCTGGCAGTTCACTCCTTCCATGTGCTTTTGTTGCTTTGCTTTGGCTTTTTCTTCAACTTGACCCCATTTGCTGTGTTTTACAGCAAGTGCTGAGAAACCCTGGTAGAAATTATTTTCCTTGGCTTCTTCTTCCCAGCCCTTTCCCATTGCTGCAGATGCCAGGAAGACCAGGTTCTTGTTTCCAGAAATGCCTCATTTGTCCATTTTCAATGGCCTTGTCTATTTCTGAAGGGACTTTGTGCAAGGTTTTCCAAGCATTTGACTGCTTTTGCCCCAAGTGTTGCACGGCCTCCTCCCCTGGATAACTCTGGAAGTTGTGTTGCCTTGTTCCAGAGGGAATGGTGGAACTGATGAGTTCAGATACTAAAGAAAGTGTTGTGGTTCCACATTGAGCTGGGCTGTTGCTAAAGTGCATTTTTCACCTCCTTGCCATCTAAGGCCCCTCCTTTCTCCTGGGTGCCTCCTTCTCCTTTAGACTGTGCAGATTCCAAGGCCTGTGCAGCCTGGCAGGAATGTCTCTCCATCTGATTCTGTCCTCACTGACAAGTGACCTGGGAACAAAACTGCACTCCAGGCTTTTCCCTGGGGGAATTGAGCAATGCACATTCATCTCTGTGCCATTGTTTTCCTCTTCCAGCTTCCTTGTTGATGGAGATCTCTGGCTGGTGATGGAATACATGGATGGAGGAACTTTGCAGGACGTTGTCAGACAGACACGCATGGCTGAAGGAGAGATGGCAGCTGTCAGTCAGGAGGTGAGGGATCCTGCTTGTGCTTCCCATGGCTGGGACACCATGGTCCTTCCAAAGAGGCTGTGAGAACAGAGTGGCTCCATGCTCAGGCCTTTGTTTCTGTGTTGTTTTTATGAGCTGGAGAGGAAAGAGCCTCTGAAGTGAACAGCCTGCAAATATCACTGCATTTCTACTCTGTTCTTGTCTTCTTTCCTGCTGTTGTGGTACTCTTTGTCTTTTTTGGATCTGATTTGCTGTTCTCAGCTTTGTCTTGAACCTTTTGCCTGGAGCCTGTCTGCACTGCACTCCTGGGCTGTCAGAGCAAAGTTGCTGCTGGCAGAATTCTAAACTGTCCTTTCTTGTGTGATATATTCCAGCCACTGATTTTTTCCTCTCGTGTTTCTTGTTGTCTCTCAGTGTCTGCAGGGCCTGGATTTCCTCCATTCCAACCGGGTGATCCACCGAGATCTGAAGAGCTCCAACATCCTTCTGGGAATGGACGGCTCTGTCAAGCTGGGTGGGTGTTCCTGGCCAGGCACGGCGCTCCCGGGGTGCGGCTGTGGGGCTGCTTCCCAGTGAGGGCCAGAGCCCCACAAGTGCTGCTGGTGGCACTGCCCGGCCCCTGCTGCCAGCTGAGAGCGGCTGCCCCGCGCAGAGAGCTCAGGAGAGGAGCAGGGTGTCAGGAGTGCCTTTGCTCTGGGTATGGCCCTCCCAGAGGGGCAGGAGTTGCAATCTAAAGCTTCAAAGGAAATCAGTAAAAGCCAAGCATGAAAGCTGAGGGCTTCTTTAAGGGTCCAGTTCCATCTTTCCTTGGCTACAGCCCTGAGGACTTTTCCAGCTGGATTCAGCACTGCATTCTCAGACTGAGAGTGGGGAATCTTTGTGCTTGGTTTCCTCATTGCAGCTGCCTTTGACAGTGCTTGTTTCTGTCCTCAGCTGATTTTGGCCTCTGCGCTCAGCTCAGCCCTGAGCAGGACCAGTGCAGCTCCATGGTGGGCACTGCTCACTGGATGGCCCCAGAAGTTGTGACCAGTTCTCCTTACGGCCCCAAGGTGGACATCTGGTCCTTTGGCATTGTGACCATCGAGATGGTGGAAGGAGAACCTCCTTACTTCCAGCAAACGGGGGCCATGGTAAGAGGCAAATTCTCCAGGCTTTGCAGAGGCCTGTGAGCACAGGGTGACCCTGCACTGGGAGGAGCAGCTGGAGGTTTCTGCACATCGCAAAGGGAATTCCCACAGCACCTGAGCCTGAACACAGACAAATATTCTGCAGTCTCCAGCAACAATTTGCTTTGGGATTTAAGTTGTTGCAGCTCTTGTGAGGATGACCCAAATACATGAAGCAAGTGCATCAGCTCTAATGTTGTCTTGCAGAAAACCCCAAACCAACCCCAACACCCAAACCCAACAAGTTTTCTGAAGGAGTTTCTAAAAGAGGTTTTGTGAGATGAACTCCCCCCTGGCTCTTCTCACTGAGAAACTTGTCTACAACAGGAAGATGATTGTTTAACATCCCCACAGTCTAACATATTTCTTTCCTAGTCCAAGCTACTTTCTCTGTGTCACCAAGCCTGAGCTTTCAGCCACACAAACCTGCTGTTCCTTGCCTGGCAGTTTCTGGCATGGGGCATCAGGAATGCTTTTATTTGAGTGTCAGTGGCACTGCAGAGATGCATTTGATGTAAGAATCCTTTGAAATAACACAGGCAGACCACACTCACTCTTGAAAATGGCCTGTAAAGCTGGTGTCCATATTTGGAGAAGCAAAATGGGCTATTTCTGATGGAGGTTCCTACTGACAAAGTCAGCCAGTGCAATCGGCTCTGAAGGCAAGATCATTTGGATGTTGCAATGGCTGTGGCTGCACCAGGGTTTGGGTTTTTTGGCTGGCCCAGAAGAATGAGCTGTGAGCAGCAGCATCTCTGCCAGGGAGGAAAGTGCCCGGGGAGCTGGGGCAGAGAAAGCAGGCTGGATGTGAGCACTTGTGGGTGTGGAGGAAGCTGTCAGAGCGCTGTGTTTGCTTTTCCTGCAGGCCCGCGCTCTGATCCGGCAGAACGGGACCCCGCAGCTGCAGGAGCCCAGGCGCCTGTCGGCTCTGCTGCGGGACTTCCTCGAGTGCAGCCTGGAGCCGGACGAGGAGCGGCGCTTCTCTGCCCAGGAGCTGCTGCAGGTGAATGCCAAGCGGCTGCGGGGGAAACGGCAGCGCCAGGGAGGGCTTTTCTTGTGGGGCCCCCCTCCCATCATCTCCAGTCCCGCTGCCTTTCACACGCAAAGCAAGCAGAATCCTCGCCTGCTTTGGCTTGGCAGGCTCCTGTCGAGCTCATCTGGACCTGGTGCCTCGCCACGAGCGGGGACATCTTCAAGCACATCAGGTGGCTCAGAGCCCTGCCTGACCCGAGCCTGGATGTTTCCAGGGAGGAGGCACCTCCCACATCTCTGGGCTCCCTCTGTCAGTGTTTCCCCACTCTCCTGCTACAGCAATTCTTCTTGAGATCTAATCTGAGCCTGCTTCCCTCTCTTGACTTTCAAACCATTCCCCTTTGTCCTGTTGCAACAGAGCCTGTGAGGAACTTGAGTCTGGAAAGTAACAGTTCATTTCTTTCTTTTTTATCCCTTGGGCAGCACCCATTTTTGTCATCAGCCAAGCCTCTCTCCAGCCTGACCCCTCTGATCACTGCAGCAAAGCAACTGAGGGAGCAGCGGAGGAGATGAAGCCCTTGAGGCCAGCTTTTCGTTATAGTAGTTAGGACAAGTAGTTAGTAATGTTAGTTAGCACTGTTAGTTAGTTAGGGTAGTTAGGACAGCCTGTTTGTTCTGGCAGTTATTTGAATAAAATCTCTGTTAAACCTCCAGTCCCTTGAGGTGTCCTGTCCTTCTCCCGCTGTGACTCAGCTGCCCGGAGCACTGCGAGGGGAGAGCGGGCCCAGCCTCGCCCAGAGCTGAGCCCCAGCAGAGCCTGGCAGAGCCCAGAGCAGCCTCGGCATCTGCAGAGTCAGCCTGGAAGGAGGCGCTTGGAGCCTTCTGGGCTGCAGCCGGCTCTTGCTTACAAACTGTGTGCGCTGGAAAATGCCTCTGGTTCTGCGGGAGGGCAGAAGGGGCCCGGGGAAGGCCCAAGTGCTCCATGCAAGGGAAAAACCTGCCCTGTGTTTGTGATAAATAACTATGTTGTTGTTGACCTTCGCTATTCTTTGTTTGCTTTTGCAAAATATTATAATCACAACGTAGAATTATAATAATAATAAAAAGTTACAGTATGTAATCACTTTTAACTGCTTTTTTTATAGTAGTGTTATAAATGACTTTCAAATTTCCAATCAAATGTAATTAACTGATAATAGTTTAATAAATTAGATACAAAATAATAAAAGTATACAATTTAGTAAAAGAATACAATTTAGTAAAAAAGAGATACAATTTAGTAGATATATTCATATATATATTTCTATGTATTTTTATATATATGAATATAATTGGCCAGTGGTTACAAATGGTTAAGGCATAAGCGAAACCGACCAGGATATGGGGGGGGTTTCTCACCTCACCTCACGTACAGAACAAAGCACTTTAAGCTAACCTTATATACTGTATGCTATTACATATTCATTAATGTTTCCCATAAGTTTCCTCCTATTCTGATTTTGCTGACTTTACGTCACTTTTCTTCACAGCACATGCTCCACTTGCTAGGGGGTCTTCAGTCTTCTTTTGGTGATCTTCTGGCAAAGGCTTCTCCTCTTCCTCGTTGTCCTTTGGATAACCTTATAGGTTTGCATGTGTGTACTAAGCATTGTGTTATGTTGGTCTACTAATTAGTCTTATATTTTCTAATCTTTAGGCCCAATGCCTAGATTCGTTCTAATTTTGGTCCACCTCAAGGCCGTTTTGGTATTGAGACACCATTTATCTTCTAAGCTACATCCTGTACCTTAATTTTGACACGTAACATCTGCAAAGGGGTACATCTGCTTTATAACACGGATTCTTGATCGTTTCTGATAATAACTTTAATAACAGTTACAATTTACTTAGCACAAATCAATTCCATTTATTACACTGGGAATGGGGAACCCCTGCACTTCCATCTCTGGGTGAACCCCCCTTCCTGGGCACAGAGACCCCCTTCAACGTTCATTTCGGGGCACTGGGAACCCTGGTACCCCCTTACCCAGCCCCAAAAACCCCTGCACCCCTTATCTGGAACCTGGAATCCCCTGAACCCCCATTCTCAGGAATGGAAACCTCCCAGAACCCCCATTTCTGGGCACCAGGACCCCCCTGAACCTCCATTTTCAGGCACCGGGACCCCTTGAACCCCAGAACATGGGAAGGGACCCCCCTGAACTCCCATTCCGCTGCACCAGGACCCCCCTGCACCCCTGTATCCAGGACTGGAACCCTCCCAAACCCTCCATCCTCACACCCTGGGACCCCCCTGCAGCCGAGCCAGGGACCGGCCTGGCCCGGCAGGCCCCGCTGTACAAGGCTCAGCGAGCCCTCCCAGGGCTCTCCCACTGCAGAGGTAAATCAGGGAGAAGTGCCAGCTGACCAGCCCTGCTGGGGAGACGTGTATCCAAAATGAGAATGGATCCCCCAAAACCACAGCTCTTCCTTTTAAACAGAAAAGGGGGAGATGTTGTGGTGTGTTTTTGTTTGATTAAAGTTTGAAGCTGTTTCTATAAGTGGTTTGTTCTGTAACCCCTCTGCTTTGTTGGTTTAACCCAAAGTTATCTCCTCCCCTGCCCTGCCCATCATTGTATCCCAACCCCTTTTTCCAGCACCTTCCCTATCAATCTTGTCCACCCTGCCCCTTGTTCCCAAATGTTCCCTGTCAATCCTGCCTTATGCCAACCCCCTGCTTGGACGTCCCCTTTGGAAATCCCCTAATCCACAGCACCCCATTGATCCATGTGTCCTATTCCCCTCCCCAGGATATCCCTCACTGGTTGAAGTTTTGTATCCACCCCTGGACCCTCCCCATATATAAATTGCTGTACACTTGAATTCTGTGTCTTTGCTCCTGGTGCTGCTGGAAACCGCCCCCGGCAATGCGGGCTCAGCTCCAGCTGCCAGGTGGAGCACGTCAGCCTGGAGCACCCCCTGAGCCGGCACTGGGGCACGGCCCGGCCCCCACAGCGCCGGGGGCAGCGGGGGAGGCACTGGGGGGGCCCAGAGGGGGATTGGGGTGTGCTGGGAAGAACTGGGAGGGAGATTGAGATGGCCTAGTTTAAACTGGGGAAGGGATTGAGGTGCTTAGGATGGCTGGGAAGGGGTTTGAAGGATGTTGGGGAGGGTGGGATGAGGTTCTGGGGGTCCTGGTGGACACTGGGAGGGAGTTTGGGGGTGCTGGGTGTCACTGGGAGGGATTTGAGTGAGCCTGGAGGAGCTGGAAGGAGATTGGGCATTGGAAAGCAGGGATTGGGATGAGGTTGGTTGTGCTGGGAAGAGACTGGGAGGAGTCTTGATGAGTCCTGGTGGGGCTGGAAGGGACTGGGAGAGGGTTTGGGGGTCCTGGGGCAGTGGGGGGAAATTGGGAGGGGGCTGTGGGATCCTGAGAGGAACAGGAGGGGCTCTGGTGGGTCCTGGGGAGGCTGGGAAGAGACTGGCAGTGATTTACCAAAATAGCAATATTGATCCAGTATCAACATCAATTTGTTAATGGACAAAAAACCTCTCCAACAGTTTAAAGTTACAAAGTGGATGTTTAATCACAGCACTGGGCGAGTGCGGGAGTCATCCCCTTAATATGCACTGCAAGTTGACAAAAGATTCCAGTGTCTATTTATTTACAAAAGTCTTAAATATCCAAAATACTAATACATATTAATACTAATGCATATGCATAATGCTTACACTTCCCATTCCCCAGGTTTGGTGAAAATGCACGGTAATGATTTAAAAAGTCGTTATGCCTGTGTGGTGGGCTCTGTAATTTGAGAAGGGGGTCTTTTTGGCATGTAGGGGTCATCAAGAGATGAAGGAAAGCTGCTCTTCCTTACTCTCACCTTTCTACCTTTACAATGGTTGACATTACAAATAACATTTGGTACAATTCCAATTTCCTTCCTAGTGACTTTTAAATGGGTTTCCAGATGTAATGTCTCTGATCTTCCTGAACCTGTTTATCAATTTCTGTTTTCAAATTATAAGCACAGCTGAAGAAACTTACAATGAAAAGTAATTTTTTACCTAAGTTCAAGATTCATTATCTCAAATCCTGCTTCTCACTTAAATCATTAACTCCAACTAGTTCCAGCAAGGCCTATCTCTAGCCATAATCTCTAAATTTTCTCTAATTCTTAATTGTTTAAAATTAGTTAGTCCAAAGGAGGTTTCAGAGGGTCCTGGGTGGGCTGGGAGAGACTGGGAGGGTCCTTGGAGGAGGTTGGGATGTCTGTGAGAGGTTTTGGGGGTCCTGACCCCGGCAGTTGCCCCAGGGATGCGTGAAATGCCACCCGCAGCAAGATGCTGACGGGGATCAGGGGCTCCATGTTGTGCTTCATCTGCCTGGCACTGGGGCTCGGCTTCTGCCTGCGCAGGAAGGTGAGGTGGGGTCACGGGGGTCATGTCCTCCCCCCCCCACAGAGCGTGTGTGCTCCCCTTGGGGCCCCCAAGCCCGGTGTCACCCCCTTTTCTCTGCCCACACAGCTCCTGAGGCAAAAGGTTCTCGAGGATTGAAAGTCAACAATTCCCATTGTCTGTCTGTATCCTGTTGGATTTTAATTCCCCTGCTTTTATCCAGGTACCTACAAGGAGTCAGGAAGATGTGGAGCCTCCCAGCCAGGTGTCTTCCCAACACGGATCACCAGGACCACGGATCACCAGGGCTCTGCCCAACGGGGGTCACTGGGGATCATCCAACGCCGATCCTCCCATGGGGGATGGAGCTGGAGCAGCGCACGAAGCTCTTCCCGCACTCGGGGCACTCGCAGGGCTTCCCTTACTGGTGCCTCCGTTGGTGTCGGGACAAGTGAGAGCTGGTGGAGAAGCTCTTCCCGCACTGGGGACACTCGTAGGGCCTCTCCCCAGTGTGGATGCGCCGGTGGACTGTAAGGTGGCCGTTGTACTGGAAGCCCTTCCCGCAGTCGGGGCAGCGGAAGGGCCTCTCCTCTGTGTGAATCCGCTCATGTTTGAGGACATCAGAGCTGCGCTGAAACCTCTTCCCACACTCAGGACACTCGTAGGGCCTCTCCCCAGTGTGGATGCGCTGGTGTGCCCTCAGGTAGGAGTTCCACCCAAAGCTCTTCCCACATTCCAAGCAGGTGTAGGGCCGTTCCCCTGTGTGGATCACCTGGTGTCTCATCAGGTAAGATGTGCTGGTGAAGCTCTTCCCACATTTCCCGCACTCATAGGGTCGTTCCCCAGTGTGGATCATCTGGTGTTTCCAAAAGTCGGAGCTCCGGCTGAAGCTCTTCCCACATTTCCCACACTCATAGGGTCGTTCCCCAGTGTGGATCATCTGGTGTTTCATCAGGTAAGATGTGTTGGAGAAGCTCTTCCCACATTCCCCACACTCATAGGGCTTTTCCCCAGTGTGGATCACCCGGTGCCGGGTCAGGTGGGAGCTTTTTCTGAAGCCCTTCCCACATTCCAAGCACTTGTGGGGCTTCTCCCCCAGCTCTGAGCTCCGGCTGGATCTCTGGCCCTGTTCCTGGCACTGGGGGGATCTTTCCTCCTCAGAGCTCCCTGGACTGGGTTTGCAGCCCCTCCTCGTGCGGAATCTCTGGGCCTTTTTCTTCTCTTCCATCTGAACACAGTTTGGGAACGTAAAATCCTGGTTGGGGGGGAAAAAAACAACAGGAGAGCGCCTTGGACTGGGGTTTCCTCCTTGCCCAAGTTCATCTCAGAAATTCATTGGGCATCTTGTGTCTATAATAACCTCCAGGACACAAAGATTCGGCCCAAACATCCTCCAAACATCAAAACACATCCATAGCTAATCAAACGACATTCAACCAAAAACCCCTGCAGAATAGAAAGGTTCAGCCCTCACAAGAAACCAAAGCACCAACATTTAGCCCAATAAAGCTCAGAAACACCAAGATTCAGCCCCATAAAAATTGTGGATGCCCCTCCCCAGTCACCTGCTGCATTTATCGGGGGGGAGAAATGCTCTTGGGGCTGGGGGAGCTGCAGACACAGGGATGAACTTTGTGCTGCTTCTTCTTCCTGCTACTCCTCCTCCTGTGTCCCTACTCTACACCTCACACTCCGCCTCCACCTTCTGCACAACCCCAAGTACATATTTTGACCATTTTGTTCTTCAGCCCTGCTTCTCCTTCCCTTCTCCTCCTGCCCCCAAGCCCAGCACCCACTGCCGCCTCCCTCTTCCCCCCCAGTCCCACAGCATCCCACCGCAGGGGCACGGATGGAGCTGGGCCAGCTCGGCCTGGGGCAGCGCTGGGCTCTCGGCCGCTTCCGCCCGCACTCGCTCCCCACTGCAGCCGCTCCCGCCACCACAGCGCGGGGGGGCCCGGCCTTGGCGCTCCCCCCTCCCACCTCCCCAAATTCCCCTCAAGGGGGGCGCCAAGGCCCGGGGGGGAGGGGCGCAGCTGGGCTCCAGCTGGGCAACGCTGGCAGCTGCGGCTCTGCCTGGACACTGATGAGTCATCAGCGCCGCGCGCTCTGATTGGCTCAGCCCTGCCTGAGCTCTGCGCCTGCACCAAGGGGGGACACCCTGCTCCAGGGGGGATGGCCCCAAAACGGGGGAACCCCAGCAAAGGAAGAACAACAAAGGCTCTTTACAAACTGATCCCGTCAACCTCATTGCACATAGGGCCAGGGACATGGACATAAGGAAGTGACAGGAGGAGCCATCAGCTGCACAAAATGTTATTAATTGATGACACAGACTGCTGCTCAGCCAAGTTCCTGCTAAATGCATCAACTTCCAGAAGAACAACAAAGACTTAACACAGCCATCAATATCCTTAGCTATACAAAAGTGGGGTGCATATTAAGGGGGTATGTAGGAGGTGCATTGGGAAGTCTGTACCTCTCAAGTACTTCAGCCAAAGGGGAAACGAAGAGGGAGATGTGGCCGGGAAAATTAGAATGAAAAAGAGGCTGTGTCTGCCAACAACTGGAGAGACCCCATGGGAAATGCCCCATGGCCTCATCCCTTTTTTATGAATGAAATTACTGTTACAGGACTCCTCTGTCTTCCTTGTGGACAGAAACCTCTGGGGATGTCAATTTTTCCACACACCTTGGGGCTCCTCCGCAATTCCTTCCACCGTCCGGGCCGGCGGGCAGTGAGTGCAGCTGAAGGTGCCTCACCCAGTTTGGGGGATCGGCTCCCTCGGCTGGCGGCGGCACCGGGGATTGATTGGGTACCCGAGAGTGAGCAGGAGACAGACGAGGGACGGATCAGGGCGGCTGTCAAGAGTCGGCAGGGAGAGAGCACTGAAAATCTCAGCAGTGACTACAGTGGGATCTTTGGAGAGTAAACATGGCAGGGCACCCAGGGAGGGGACAAAAGGGAAAGCCAGAATGGGGTCCCAGCAAAGGGATGAGGATCCCAAAATATCTCTCAAGGGTCCCTTGGGAGCATGTGGAGGTCGTTTGCACATTCTCCCAGAGGGAATTAAGGACATGGACACCCAAGGGGGCAATAAGGGAAGTCCAGAAGGGATTTAGACAACAGGGGATGGATGGTGTTGGTGTGCTGGTGTGAGAAATGAACTTGTAAAAATTCGTAGAAATCTAAATAAATGTATATAACAATAATGATATAAAATATATAGTGCAGTATGGCACACAAGCCCTTCCCAGATCTAGCCACGAATTCCCACTCAAAGGATAACGATCCTAGCCGGCGCCCATCAACGAAAAAGAATAGACAGGACACGGCTCATCAAGCTGACAGGACAAAAACTCATCAAACTGACAGGGACAGGCTCGGTGCCCATCAACGGGAAAGAATAGACAGGACACGAATCATCAAGCCAACAAGGAGAGGCTCCGACGAGATACTCATCACCGGACCTGAACACCCCGCCTTGCAGGCTACCGTTGGGGGAAGCCATCAGGTAGACAAAAGGAAAAATCCAGCCGAGATATCCATCGGCTCCAACCCGGATCCAACCATCCCATCCAGATGGCCTGAACCACAATGAAATCAAGAACCACCCAGAACTTCTTTACATATGAGGAGACTCGGTCCGGACGTCCATTTGACTCTATTCTCCAACGCCAGGAAATCAATTCATACGACAATCAAGGACTGTTGATGAATGGTGCCTGCCTGGAATTTGGCCTCAAGGCTAAAAAACCCCATAAAAAACCCCGGACAGTCTACCCTCCTTCGTGGATTTGGGAACACCTATACCTTTGGGTATAGACCCCTGTCCACCCAGCGCTGCGCTGTTTGTTTTATTGTGGTTTTTCCTCATTGTTTATTTTTTATAGAAATTGTTTTATAATAAATTGTTTTTATTTAACCCAAATCTGCCTTTGCATTTATAACAGATTGGTGCCGTGACTCGGATCGGAGAAACTGCGGGGAATCTCGCTGCCCAGGACGGGTACCCCCGCTGATTTTGGCGGCCTGGTGAGTTGAGAACCCCCGTAGTTCATTCCGATATCCGAACCAAATTTAGGCGGAGGTAAAAACCACAATAAAAAGGATAAATCCGGATCGGAGAGCTCGGAAGGCACGGAGCCTTCGGGAAGCCGCGGCTTACTTCGCTCGTAAAACGTCTAGTGCGCACAAGGACACCCACGCAGGAAAATAGCTGTAAGTACTGCTGGTTGAGCGGGCGATCGGGCGAGTGTGTGAGACGTGATCTGATCACGAAGCGAGTGCGGACTTCAAGGTCGCGTTTCCATCCTCCCGCGAGGGAATTGGCCGGCCGCGAAGGAAGCGATACAGAGTGAAAGTTTTTTTTTCCCTCGACACACACTCGTAAAACCTGAGGCCAAAGGGTGTCTCGGGAACTGATCGCAAGGTACTAAGAGGGGAAGGGACATCTTGTCGAGCTCGAGGCTGGTAAACCCTCTTAGTAACGGACCCAGGGAGAGGTCCAGGGAAGAATCAAAAGTTCCGATTACAAGAGACCTCAGCTCAGCTCGCTGAAAGGTGAGTATCGGCAAATTTTGATTCCTAAGTACACAACGCAGAAACTGATATCGACTCCCGGAGAAGTCGAAGAAAGGTAAGAATATATTTGCGAAGTATGGGGCAGAAAAAGAGTAAGCTTCAAGGAAGAAGCACAGGAAAAGATTCCTCCGATCAGGGGGAGGAATCACCAGACATCCAACTGGAAAGTCCCTTGGGGTGGATGCTAAAACACTGGGAAGATTGTCCCCAGAGGAAGGGGAAATCAAAGGAAAAATTAATACATTATTGTATGGAGGTTTGGGGAGGACAGGAGTTGAGAAGTCACCTCAATTGGCCAGTGTTAGGCACATTTGAAAAATGGACGTGTAACAAGTTGTTCTCCTATGTGGAGAACAAGGTCCCCTCAGATCCTGAGGAGAAGGAATATGCTAAGCTCTGGGTAAATGTCAGAGTAGGGCTATTTCCAATAAAACAAAAAGTAAAACGTGAATTAAGAGCTGAGTCCTGGGAACCCCTCGATCACTTACCACCCCCGTATCGAGGACCAGCAGGACCTTCCTCTGCAGATCAGGTGGTGCCCTCAGCACCCTTGGGCCCCCGAGACCAACCCACTGAGATACGTGTGTCTCAAGCGGGAGAGTCGGGGCCAGCAGCAATGCCGGCAGCCCTTCCCCTTTCCCCGCCTGTAAACACCGTAACCACAGCAACCTCCTCGGAGGTTTTTTCTGCACAAGGCTGGGGAACACCCTATCCGTCCCTGCCGGTCCAGCCGCCACTACCGGGACCCTCCCATACAACGGAGGGGACTCCTCCCTTCAACCGGGTGGCGGCAGAATTCCCACAATTGATAACAGGGAGGCAACCCACAATCACCAATTCCCCTCCCGCAAGTAGAACCCGTTTAAGAGCGAGAATGATAGATAATGAATGGGGAGAGAGCGAAGAGGGGCACCGGTTGTTCCCTCTTAGGGAAGTACCGACGGCCCCGGGAGTGATCGGTTTTGTGAATGTACCCCTTAACTCTGGAAATGTAAGAGCTTTTAAAAAGAGATGGGGCGGTTGTTAGATGACCCTTTTGGGGTGGCTGAGAGGTTAGATGAATTTTTAGGGAGTAGTATTTATACCTTTGATGATCTTATGGCAATCCTGAGATCATTGTTTAATGAGGAAGAAAGAGAGATGATTAAACAAACCGGTATCAGAGACTGGGACAGACGCAATCCACAGGGGACGCCAGGTAACCAGAAATAGCCTAGTGTAAGCCCGAGCTGGAATGCACAGACGGAGGAAGGCAGACGGAACATGATGGATTTAAGGAGCATGATTGTACAAGGTATAAGAGAAGCGGTCCCTAGGGGCCAGAATGTTAGCAAAATTTTTAGAGAATGTCAAGGAAAAGAGGAACCACCCACTGAATAGATCGAGAGATTACGGCGAAGTTTACAGGTTTACTCTGGGACTGACCCGAACTCTCCTGTGGGGGAGGTTCTGTTAAAAACACAATTAGTTGCTAAATCTTGGGAGGACATTAGGAGAAAATTAGAAAAGATCGAGGAGTGGCAAGATAAAAGCCTCCAGGAGCTCCTAAGGGAAGCTCAAAAAGTATACATGAGGAGAGAAGATGAGAAGCAGAAATTGCAGGCTAAGGTTTTAGTAACTGCAGTAAAAGAGATCCAGAAACAAGAACAGATGCAGGGTAAGTTTAAAACACTACCCGGAAAAAGTCGAGGTTCTCACTGGGCAGCCCCGGCCCCACGGAGAGAACCCCCGGAATGCTACTACTGTAAAAAGGTAGGACACGTTCAGCGGAATTGTAAACAAAGAATAAAAGATGAGAAAATTTTTCAAGAGGATTAGGAGTGTCAGGGGCTCTTTAATTTGGGGACCAGAACATCCAAGAAGCCCTTGATAAAATTAAAAGTGGGCCCCTAACGACAGGAAGTAAGTTTTCTTGTAGATACTGGGGCAGAGAGAAGTACCCTGCAGAAATTGCCATACGGATGTGTGGCTAGCAGAGAAAAAGTTTTTGTAATCGGTGCAAAGGGAGACCCCTTTGAAGTGCCTGTAATAAAAAATGTGGAAATAGAATCTGAAAATAAAATTTGCTTAGAGAATTTACTATTAGTAGAAGAAGCAGATTACAATTTGTTGGGGAGGGACATGATTGTCGCTTTAAGAATTAATATCATGATTAAAAATTCTGAATTGGTGGTGAAAATATTTAAGTTGACTCCTAAAAATGAAGAGAAAATAAACCCTGAAGTATAGCATTCAAAGGGAGAAGGGAGTTGAAACAAATAATTGATGACCTCCTAAACGGGGGTACTTTAGAACCTTGCATGTCTCAACACAACACCCCCATCCTGGCTGTAAAAAAGACGGATGGTAGCGTCCGATTAGTCCAGGACCTACGAGCGGTAAACGCTAGGACCCGGACTAGATTCCCGGTGGTGGCCAACCCCTATACTTTACTAAATAGACTCACACCAGAAGATGTGTGGTATAGTGTGATTAATTTGAAAGATGCTTTTTAGACTTGCCCTCTGGATGAAAGGAGTAGAGATTATTTTGCATTTCAGTGGGAGGACCCAGATACAAACCGTAAGCAACAGCTAAGGTGGACGGTCCTCCCCCAGGAGTTTGTGGAGTCTCCGAACCTTTTCAGACAAGCTTTAGAACAAATGTTAACCCAATTTGCTCTTGAGGACAGGACAAAGCTTTCACAGTATGTAGATGACTTGCTAATAGCTGGACCGACTGAAGAGAGTGTGAAGAAAAGCACGATTGCCTTGTTAAACTTTCTAAGAAAGAAAAGTTTGAAAGTATCAAAATCCAAGCTGCAATTCACAGAGCCTGAAATAAAAAATAAAATACCTCAGACATTAGATATCTCAAGGAAAAAATTAGACCCGGAGAGGGTAGCAGGCATCCTTGCATTGCCTGCACCAAAAACAAAAAGGCAAATTAGACAAATTCTAGGGCTCTTGGGATATTGCAGGCAGTGGATTGAGGGTTTCAGTGAAAAAGTGAAGTTTTTGTATGAAAGATTAAACACTGACAGGCTGAAGTAGACTGAACAGGATGAGTCTAATTTCCAGAAATTAAAAACTGTTCTTATGACTGCCCCGGTACTAACTCTACCAGATACGAATAAAGAATTCCAGTTGTTTGTGAATGTGAGTAAACAAACAACACAGGGAGTCCTGACTCAGGAATGGGCAGACAAAAGAAAGCCTATAGGCTTCAAAAATCTTAGATCCAATCAGTCGGGGTTGGCCTACGTGTTTACCAGCAATTGTAACAGTGGCTCTGTTAATAAGAGAAGCAAGGAAAATAACTTTTCCTCCCCTGGTAGTTTACACTCCCCACGATGTGAAAAACATATTGCAGCAAAAAGCAGAAAAGTGGCTGACTGATTCCAGGCTTCTAAAATATGAAGCCATCTTAATCAGCTCACCTGGTTTAGAATTGAAAACCACTGCACAAAAATCCTGCTCAGTTTCTATTCAGAAAAATTAGTACATGATTGTTCTAAAATCGTAGAGCTGCAGACCAGATAAGTTACATCAACGCAAACTGTGATTGTTTTCCATTTATACATTTTAAATGTGCTTATTGTAAACAAATTTGAGTAACCCACTGTTGAGGAGAGTACAAACCTAAGAGACTGTGTACCAATTGTCTGACTAAAGAACAGGAGCTGACTAGCCGTTTCTTAATACTTGTCACCCGGGCGGGGTTTTTAGAACTTAACTCTCCTGAGTGGTACCTGCTTTTTCAAAAAGGGATTAGAGGTAAACTAGACTCCAAGGCAGAAACTTTAAAAATTGAGTGCCAAAAGACAGTCAAAGTACCGAGCAGGACAGACACAATTAAGTCGTCTCGGTGGGCTGCTTTCAAAAGAAGGTACGCCATAAGGACTACAAGGGCCCCTGAAGAATATCCTTGCTGCCGAGAAGATAGTAATCCCCGCCGTATATTTCTATACGGGCGAAGGGCAAGGCAGAGGGATACACCGGTGGGGAATCCTGACTGTCCTGAGTCTAGCCGTGTGCTTAGCCGAGAGAATGATTCCGAAGTACCTCCGGGAGAGCGTCTCCTGGGGAAGTGTGAGCAGTGTCAGACTGCCACAGATACCAGACGAATAGTTAACTACTGTCCTCCGGAACGTTGTTTGTCTAACAGCACTCAGTATAATCTTTGTAAATTAAAGGGGGAGGTCTAGTGCTACCACTCAGGGGCAAGGTTTAAGGACGGGCAGTCTAAAACTCCTATATAAAAAAAAAAAAAAAACAAAAAAAAAAACCCAAAACTACTAAAGCTACCCACTTCAAGTATAAGAGAGAAGTGGGAATGCTCCCTCCAATTCCAATCTGCAGCCAATGTAACAAAACTGTCTAGATAAGAAGAAAAAGACAATCCACCTTTTTAGCATATTATAAGGTTAACCATTTATGTTACAATAAAGCAAACTTAAAAAATGTGTACCATGGGGAGAAAGTGTATTGAGAAGGTAAAAATTTAAAACATGAAGAAAAAGCCTCTTTTAATAATGAACCGATAATTCTTGATTTGTTAAAAAGTGGTGATGACCAAGTATGTTTGCAATTCGACCAAGTGTTCTGCTTCTACAGGGATGAGGAAGGGGTGGACCCTGAAACAAAACGCTTAACTCTCTTAGTGAGCATTATGAGCAATTAGAGAAACAATACAGCAATTGGGGGTTGCCAACCCCCAACCAGAACCTTTTCATAGATCTAATGCAAGAAATAGCCACAGAATTAGGTCTATCTAACTGTTGGATCTGTGGCGGGTTAAAATCAGCTGAAAGATAGCCTTGGAAGGGAGAGGAACTAACCCCAGAGCAACTTCTAAAAATGAGAAGGCTCTAAAATATCAAAAACAAAACAAAGACCAGAGGGATGGGTTATAGACCAAAGAATAATCGGTACTGTCTGCATTAGCAGAGAGGGAAAAGAATTCACTGATTTAGTAAGCTATACCCCGTGTGTAAGCACACTCACGGTGAATTCGGAAAACAAAACAAAAACCTGGCAACCTGAACCACCCGCGGGCTATTGGAGTCGCTCCCGGGGGAATAACTGTGAATGGATGGAAATAATTGAACTTTGCTGGTACAAAAACTCTGGGGCCAATCCCTTCCATGAGCTAATAAGATTGAAGGAATATTGGGATGATCCGGCAAAGTTGAACAAGGGTTGAGAAGCTCCTGATAGTATATATTGGATATGTGGAAAAAGGCATACAGCGAGCTACCCAGAAAATGGAAAGGATCCTGCACACTTGGAATAATTCGGCCCTTTTTCTTTACTCTACCTAAAACAGAGAGTAAATCATTGAGCCCCTCTCTTTGAGACATTAAACAGACAAAGGAGGGAATTAAAACGGAAACTACCAATAGCGGGAGGCAACCAGAAGTGGAACGAGGAAGAATGGCCTGCCAAAAGGATCATTCAATATTACGGGCCCGCTACTTGGGCAAATGATGGCAGCTGGGGTTACAGAACCCCCATTTATCTCCTCAACAGACTTATCAGGTTACAAGCGGTGGTAGAGATAGTTTCCAACCACACTTCAGAAGCCCTAGAACTCCTAGCCAAACAACATTCACAAATGAGAGCTTTTGTGTACCAAAACAGACTAGCTCTCGATTATTTGCTAGCCGAGGAGGGAGGAGTGTGTGGCAAATACAACGAATCCGAGTGTTGTATGGAAATAGACGATTACGGAGAAACAATAAAAGGATTGGCTGCTGAAATTAAAAAAGTAGCTCATGTGCCAGTCCAAAAATGGAATTCAATCCTACAAGCCTCCTGGTGGGACCAGATATTCGGGCAAGGGGCTTGGTGGAAGAAGCTAGTATTTTTCATCACTTGTTCAGTTGCCGGAATCATTTTCCTTCCCTGCTTAATTCCTTGCTTCATCAGACTAATTCACTCTGTTGTGCAAGGAATGCAGATTGCCACACTTCCAATCGATCCTGAGAAAGCACAAGGGAGACCTACTCCTCTCTCTAAACTAATGAAATTAGAGGAGGAAAAAGAAAACGAAAATGTGATTAAAGCCTTAAAGAATTTTGAAAATAAATATAACCTGGCACAAACATATAGTGAGAATTCGTTAACGGACTGGGAAAAAAATGAATGTGAGTAAAAAATTTTATAGTCCTCCCCTGCAGAATTGGATGTAATAACACGAATTTTTAATGTAATGGATTATTAGGCGGGGGACTGTGAGAAATGAACTTGTAAAAATTCGTAGAAATCTAAATAAATGTATATAACAATAATGATATAAAATATATAGTGCAGTATGACACACAAGCCCTTCCCAGATCTAGCCACGAATTCCCACTCAAAGGATAACGATCCTAGCCGGCGCCCATCAACGAAAAAGAATAGACAGGACACGGCTCATCAAGCTGACAGGACAAAAACTCATCAAACTGACAGGGACAGGCTCGGTGCCCATCAACGGGAAAGAATAGACAGGACACGAATCATCAAGCCAACAAGGAGAGGCTCCGACGAGATACTCATCACCGGACCTGAACACCCCGCCTTGCAGGCTACCGTTGGGGGAAGCCATCAGGTAAACAAAAGGAAAAATCCAGCCGAGATATCCATCGGCTCCAACCCGGATCCAACCATCCCATCCAGATGGCCTGAACCACAATGAAATCAAGAACCACCCAGAACTTCTTTACATATGAGGAGACTCGGTCCGGACGTCCATTTGACTCTATTCTCCAACGCCAGGAAATCAATTCATACGACAATCAAGGACTGTTGATGAATGGTGCCTGCCTGGAATTTGGCCTCAAGGCTAAAAATCCCTATAAAAACCCCGGACAGTCTACCCTCCTTCGTGGATTTGGGAACACCTATACCTTTGGGTATAGACCCCTGTCCACCCAGCGCTGCGCTGTTTGTTTTATTGTGGTTTTTCCTCATTGTTTATTTTTTATAGAAATTGTTTTATAATAAATTGTTTTTATTTAACCCAAATCTGCCTTTGCATTTATAACACTGGGAAGGGATTGGCTGAAGGGGAGTGTGCAGGAATGTGCTTTTAAGTCAGAAGCAGCAGGAGGAATCTATGGGGTAAGAAAAAAAATGATGGAAAAGAAGAGGAATATAAAAATACTGAGGATTGGGATTTTTTCAGAAGGGTCTTATCCTCAGAATTTGCCAGCTGACTCAGATGCTTTGTATCCCAGTTTTCCAGGCCAGGAAAACAAGGAGGTCAGGATTTCAGGGGGTTTCTCTGAGCTGGGAGCGGCAGGAGCGGGCGCAGAGCTGCGGCACCGGGAGCACGGGCTGGGGGCCTGTGGGGAGCTGTGGGGCCGGGCCGGGGCTGTGGGGCAGCCGGGGCTCAGCGCCGGGCGCTGCCTGAGCCCAGCACCCCCCGGGCAGGGCCGGCAGTGGCCCCCGGCCCCCAGGAGGCTGCGGGACGCCCCGGCCGCTGCCCGGCCCCGTGGAGCTGCCGGCCCTGCCCGCCGGGGGGGCCGCCTTTGGACACTGCGGCAGGACAGGGACCGGCTCTGGGATACGGGCTGGGGAGGGGAGCCTCAGCACAGCGAGCACGAGGAAGGAACAGCTCAGAAATGGGTATTAGACCTGGGAGGATTGAGATCAAGTATCTGGCAGAGCCTAGGCTGAAGTGAACCCACAAGTGTGGGCAGCCCCAGGGAAATGGGCAAAATTAGATATGGAGGAGCCTCTCCAAATTTCCCTGAAGCAACCAGGACAAGAGGTATCGAAAAGCAATCCCCTGTTCCAAGGGAGGGAAGGAAGGGCTCACAGCCTGTCTGTGAGTCCTGCTCAAGGCACGGCTTTGGGAGCCAGGGATGTCTCCCTAGAATGCTCCTATCCTGCCAAACAAGAAATCCAATGGAATCCACAGAATGCTGCAGGACCCAAGAAGAAGAAATGAGATGATGAAACCGAGGCACCCCACAGGCTCAGATCCTTACACCATCCTCAACCAGGTGCCCTCCTCACACTGCTGCCAGTCAGAACTTGATGCAAAAGATGCTTTCTGGGGATCTGCCCACTTCCAGAGGATGCAAACACAATTCTGCATTGGGCTGGCAACAAGAGGTAGAAGGGAAAATGCTCAAGACATGGACGGTCCTTCTGCAGGGATTCACGGAAGCACCGGCCTGATTGGGGCAAGCCTTGCAGGAAATATCAAAGGAATTCACCTCACCCCCAGGGACTGGCTTAATGCAGGATGTGGATGACTTGATCTAGTCAGAAAAACAAGGAGAAGAGGTAGAGGAAGCCTCTGTGAAATGGCTTCATTTTCAGGCTAAAAAGCAGCTTTGAGTACCTGGGAAAACAGAAAGGACAAATGACAGAGAAAAAGTTTAAATATTCGAGACCTATTTTGACTGAAGCTTTGTCTTGTATTGACCCTGATAGGGTTCAGGGAATATCAGAAATAATGTTTCTCAGGACCATAAAGGATTTGCAACAATTCATAGGATATTTAAGGAATTAGAGGACCTGAACTGAAGATTCTCTTTTCCACCCAGAACATTGCGTGCATTTTTTACCCCCAGATAGTCTCAATGTTATGGAGTGGACATAAGAAAGAGAACAAAATTTATCAAAATGAAAAAAATAAAACGATTGATGCCCCAGCCATGGCTCTTCCAGACTCAGAAATCTGAATTGGAAGGGAATATTAAACAGGCCACCCCTGAGCCTGCACTGAAGGCAACGCAGCAGCAGCCAGGGCTCCCCAGCGGGGGAAGCCCCTGGGCCTGCCCACAGATCCTCTGCTCAAATCCTCGGCCTGGGCACCCTCCTTTGCCATCTCCAGCCACTGCGGGACAATCCTTGCTCTCACTCTTGCAGCTTCAGGCCTTTCTGTGCCTGCCCTCGCCACAGCTGCTGGGGAAGGCACCGGGACAATTCCACTCACACTCTGCCCTGCCTGGGATTAGCTGCTGGCAAAATAGACCAACTTTAAAATGGCTTCAAATCTTATTTCTCTGAAGGGATTTGCCTTGGGGAAAGGAATTTTAAAGGTTTTTTTAAGGGATGTTCCACCACTCAGCAGAGATTAAATTAACATCTCAACAGACTGGGAATAGCCCAAAAGATTCCCCCAAGATAATGACCATCAACAAAACATCAACACCCAGCAGCAAACATCAACCAACATCTACCCCAGACACTGCCCCAGGCACAGCTGGAGACACCTGGTCTGGAAAAGGCTGAGCAGGAAATCCAGGAGTGCCCACCTAATTCACATCACAGGCACAGAAATCCGGGTGCAACAGGAAACCAAATCCTAACAACTCCACACCTTCAAACCAATGAACATTAAACCAATGGATTTCTATGGGGTCAGACTGTATAAAGTTTTGGAAAAATGTAGTAAATTCATGTGTCATGGAATGATTTTCTCTGCACACCCAGCCTAAGTGTGGATTTTATGATTCCTGTTGCACATTCTGGCCAGAATCAAGTTGTGCCTTGACTCTCTAGCACTAAAGACATTGCGGGAGTGTTTGATTTTCCCAAAGTTTCCGTGAAAGGATTACACCATTAGAAATTTTTTTTGTAATAATCCTGATTTTATATTGTCAGTTCAGTTTGTGCCAGGGCAGGGAGAATCACTTCTTAGGCCGAGAGAGAAGTAGGAAAAATTTGATTGCTTTGAAAATTTTTAGGGAATGTTTGTGCCTGGCTCATAGCGATGACAAAAATTCTGTATGGGTTTTTGGATATTCCCTTTCAGGCTGTTTTTGAAAAACTAGAAGAGCTTTAAAGGTGACCCTTTATCTCATTAACACTTATTAGAGTAATGTAAAATAAAATAAACCAAAACAAAAAAAACCCACATTGTGAGGCTGGCAAGTGTGAGTCATCCCAGGACTGCCCTGGAAGAGAAGCTTTGTTCCAGGCAGCCAGGAGAGGAGATTTAGAAATGCAAATTAACACTGATGGCCCAAAGCCTGCACAATGGCCCAGGGGCTTCCTGCCTGCAGGAGGAATTGGGCTGATTCCCTCTGCCCCTCAGCCCAAGCTCTGCCTGCTTGCACAGATGGAATTTGCACAGCTAAAGGCAGAGCCCATTGTGAGGATATCTGACTCTGCAGCAGAAATTAAGTTAAGGTAAGCTGCAAAGGAAAACAGAAAATGGGGAATGTTGTGAAAACTTCACTAAAACAAGATACATAGGGTGTATCAGACCACTGGGGTTTATTTGCTACCACAAGTTCCGGGAAATCAGTTGGGAATCCAAGTATGTGATGATTTAATGAGAAAAGCTGACAATTGATGCAGCCCTGGCTGGAGGGAGCACCCAAAAATGGGGAAAAGATGAACGGCCACCAGAACAAATCCTGCAACACCATGGACCAGACCTTGGGAACCCAAACAAATTCACATCAGGTACCAGAGAAACCATTTCTCATTTCAATGGGATAATCAGATTACAGGATGCCATTGAAATAACAACCAACCACACAGCTCCAGCTCCTGACATTCCCCCAACCAATCCACTCAGATGAGGAACACAACATTTCACCGTGGAATGGGATCACATTATCTATTAGCAGAAGGAGACAGAATTTGTGGAAAAGTAAATGACTCAAACTGCTGTTGACAAATAGATGAGAACAGATACCAAAGGAAACAAGAAAGCAGCTCATGAACCAGTCCAAATGAGGAAAGGATGGGAATGGGAAACGTTTTTGTGCTTCCCCGGCAGACCATGGGTTAAACGAATGCCAGACAGAGCTGTTCCTCTTGAAACCTACACCCCAAAATTCCTGTAACTCAGGGATTCCTCCCAGAAACATCTGCTAGGATCTCCCAGAATGGAGTGAAAGGGGGGATGGGGACCCCCAGACTGAGCAGGAGGGGCCTGGAACCCCCAAATCCAAACACGAGGGAGGGGGTTGGAGATTGCAGGGATCATTGGGAAGGGGCAAAAGAGTGGGGGAAAAGAAGGGGCTGGGACCCACAAAGAATAGGAGACGGTGCTGAGAAACCGAAATTGAATTCGGTGGGGTTAGTGGATCGGGGGAACGACGAAAAACGGGGGAAGGAGAGGGAAAGGTGGGCTTGGGATGAAAGAAACCTGGTTCCCTGTCCCGTAGCACTCGATCCCTGGAGCGATTCCCTGCGGCTTGTGGGGAGGAAGATCCGCATTGGGGGGTCCCCAAGCCCCCTGCCCATCCCAGCGTGTCCATCTCGCTGCTGCCCTCGAGCTCCCAGCCTGGCCCCGGCCGCCTGCTCTGCTCCCTGATGGATTTCTCCCCTGCCCACATCCAGCTGAGCTGCTCCCAGGGCCAGCAGCAGCTCTCGGGCCACGTGCTGGCCACTGCCGTGCTCCCCAGCGGGGACTGGAGCCAGCAGCTCCTGGTGCTGCTGGAAACCGCCCCCGGCAATGCGGGCTCAGCTCCAGCTGCCAGGTGGAGCACGTCAGCCTGGAGCACCCCCTGAGCCGGCACTGGGGCACGGCCCGGCCCCCACAGCGCCGGCAGGGGCTGGCAGGACACCGAGGGGATTTGGGGCTCCTGGGCTTAACTGGCAGCCCCTCCTTGAGAACCCCTCTCCCCCTGTCCCAGCTCCCCTCATCCCCCTCTCCCAGCCCTTTCCCACCGCCTCCCGGCCCCGCTCCGCTCACCCCAGAGCTCCTCGCCAGCAGCCGAGAGATGGAGGAGGAGGGGAAGGAGGAGGAGGAGGAGGAGCGGGAGGAAGAGGAGGGGTAGAGGAGGAGCAGGAACTGCAAGAGGAGCAGCAGAGGAGGCCCCACGTGCGTCCATCGCTCTCTGGATCTGCAGCCCCTTCGCGCCGGGAGCATCGGGCCCCGCATCCCGCAGCTCACCGGGGACGGGAATGACGGATTTGTTTGTCTTTACAAACCAGCTGGGGCTCTGCTGACAGATGAAACCAGCACTGAGCGAGAAAACAAACAATGGGATGGATTCCACTGATTGATGAATGGAAAAAGATATTTGCCTTTACAAACAAACAGTAGATTTGCTGGTTAATGATATTGGATATTGAAAGATGAAGGAGGCAATGGGGAAACACCATAAATTCCATAAGAATTAAAAATGAAGACGCAGGGTTATACACTGTAGGGGAATCTTAGGTATCAGGCATTCCGGGAAATCTGTACCTCTCAAGTACCTCAGGCAAAGGGGAAAGAGAGGGAGATGGAGCCGGGAAATTGGGATAAAAAAAGTCCTTGACCTCCAAGAATTTGAGAGACCCCAGGGAAATTCCCCATGGCCTTTTCCTCTATATGACTAAAGTAAAAGGGCACCTCTGTCTCTTTTTGGACATAAACCTCTGGTGTTTGTGGATTAATTTTCCTGACAGCTGGAAGGAGGGAGGCATGAGGGGAAGCTGGTTTTAGAAGTCTTCCTTTCCTTCTCATGATTGTGCTCTGAGTTTTTGGAGTTTACAGCCAGAAGTCTTCCTCTTTCCCCACTCATCCACCGGGTTTGGGGCGGTTTTCCCCTTTGGGGGAAATCAAAGCAATGCACTCATGGTCCTAACTGAACGTGGGAGAAGTGAGGCTCCAGGGCTTCCCGCTGAGCCGGAGGCACCCAGCAGCCAGGGCTGGGCAAGGCGGGCCGGGAGGTGCGGAGAACTTTGTTTGTGTTGGGAGCTCAATGGCGGCTCAGGCCGGGCCCGTTCCAGGGCTGTTCCTCATCCCCGCCTTTCCCCTCACGCAGCCCGGGGCGGGCCCTGAGAGCGCGGGGCGGGGCTGTGCCGTGTGCAGAGCCCGCCGCTGGCTGCGATTGGCTGCTTCTGCCGTCACTCGTGGCTCTGGCGCGAGCTGATTGGGCAGAGCGGGGACAAGCCCGGCCCCGCTGGCGCCCCCAGGGCGGCCGTGGCTTGGGAGAGCCGCCATTGCCGGAGCGTCTGTGCGGGCCCGGCAGCGGCGGCAGCAGCGGCCGGAGCCCGGTGAGGCGGCGGCGGAGCTCGGAGGCGGCCCCGGCCATCGCAGGTGGGAGCCGCGCTCGGTTCTGCGGGGGCTCGGGGCTCGCTGCGGGCCCGGGAGGGGGCGGCAGGGGGCTGTGGCGGGTGGCTTGTGCCGTGGCCGGCCCGTGTTGGCCCTGGGCTGAGGGCGCTGCGGGAGCGGCTGCCCGCGGTCTCCTTGCCGCTGGGGCCTCGGCAGGAGGCGGTGGCGGAGCAGCGCTGGCTCGTCCCGCTTCGTGTCGGGAGGCCGGAGGTGGCTGCGCTGGGCCCGGGGCTGGGCGGGAAAATTCCCGGCGCCAGAGGTTTGTGTGGCCAAAGGAGGCAGAGGAGTGGTGTGCGAGTGACTTTATTGCTGCCCAAAGGGAGAGGCCATGGGGCATTTGCCATGCGCTCTCTCCAGGTGTTGGAGGACGCGGCCTCGTTTTTGTCCTGATTTTCCCGGCCGCATGTCCCTGTCCCTTTGCCCAACACTGGCGGAGGTGCTTGGAAGGTTCAGCCTTCCCGATCTGCCTGCTGCATGTCCTTTTTGTATTAACACCCGATATTCCTGGCTCTGTGAAGTCTTTGTTCTTCTGGAAGTTCAGGAATATATCGACATTTAGTCTGAGCAGCAGTCCTTATCAATTAGTAACATTTTCTGAAACTGGTGATTTCTCCCACTGCTTCCTTATGTACAAGTCCCTGGCTCTATCTCCAAGCAGATTCACTCATTGCCTCTGTTTTTTCTTCCTGGTTCTTTGTTTTTGGGATTGCTCTCAGTGCCCTCATTCTCTGTCCTTTTGTAGCCGTTTGTGGCTCAGGAGGCCTGGCTGCCACCTGCATCCCCTTGCTCAGCTGCTGAATGAGCTGCACTCAGCAAGGTGTGGTGCATGGTAAAAAGATGAGAGTTGCTGTAGCACATGAGAGGAGAAACAGCATTTGTTTAACCCGTGGTCTGTGAGGGAACCACAAAACTGTGTCCCATTCCCATCCTTTCCACGTTTGAACAAGTACATGAGCTGCTTTGCTATTTCCTTTGTTATCTGTTTTACTACTTTTCCGTTGCCATCCATTTGCCAAGAGTAGTTTGAGTTGCTTAACTTTTGCACAAATTTTGCCTCGATTTTCTGCTACAAGATAATCTGATGCCATCCCACGGTGAAATGTTGTGTTCCTCATCTGAGTGGATTGGTTGGGAGGAAGGTCAGGAGCTGGAGCTGTCTGGTTGGTTGTTATTTCAATGACATCCTGTAATCTAATTATGCCATTGAAATGAGAAATGGTTTCTCTGGTACCTGATATGAATTCATCAGGGTTCCCGGGGTCTGGTCCATGGTGTTGCAGGATTTGTTCTGGTGGTCGTTCATCTTTTCCCCATTTTTGGGTGCTCCCTCCTGATATGCGAAATAAAAAGAACTCTATAACTCGCAGATTAGTTATAAGAGTAGGAATGAATTTATTCAGCGCTGAGGTACATGTGGGATATCTCCTCTGAAAAGCATGGACACCTTTTTGATTTGGTTTTCTCTTTTTATCTTTTACAGACTAGGTTTACAAGATACGCCTAATACATATTAATTTTTTAACTCTGCTTGTCCTCACTTCATATTACAATTAACTCCATGCCCCTTTCAGTCCTTTGGCCACATTTGGAACTTTAAATCTGTTCTTTCAGGCTTAGGGTCTGAAGAATCTCCTCTATCTTGTGGTGCCATTGTCTTTGCATCTTGTTTGTGTATTCTGGCTCCTTATCTTATCTTGCAGACTGACTCTCTTCTTGTTCTTGTGGATCAGAGTGTCAGGGTATGGTTTTTGTCAAACCCCCCTTTTACTCAAGCATTTCTTTGTGTTTATTTGCTAATTTTTAATTTCTGTTTCACTCCAGCCAGGGCTGCATCAATTGTCAGCTTTTCTCTCATTAAATCATCACATACTTGGATTCCCAACTGATTTCCCTGAACTTGTGGTAGCAAATAATCCCCAGTGGTCTGATACACCCTATATAACATAGACAGAGACAGCACATGTTGGAGTGGGGACAGGGATGATTCCCCCCACTTGTTTTAGTGAAGTTTTCACAACATTCTCCATTTTCTGTTTTCCTTTGCAGCTTAACCAATTTGTGTTGCAGAGTCAGATATCCTCACAATGGGCTCTGCCTTTAGCTGTGCAAATTCCATCTGTGCAAGCAGGCAGAGCTTGGGCTGAGGGGCAGAGGGAATCAGCCCAATTCCTCCTGCAGGTAGGAAGCCCCTGGGCCATTGTGCAGGCTTTGGGCCATCAGTGTTAATTTGCATTTCTAAAGCTCCTCTCCTGGCTGCCTGGAACAAAGCTTCTCTTCCAGGGCAGACATCCTGTGACTCACACATGGCCCCCCACAGAAACTGCTATTTTTATTTTTTTTAAACAATATTTTATTAACTGTTTATGTGTTAAAGTGCCAATTTTAAAGCTCTTCTAGTTTTCAAAGAGCAGCTTAAGGGTGAACATCGAAAAACTCACACCATCATTTTGTCATCACTAAGAGTCACGTACAAATATAAAACAAAAATGAGAAAGCAATCAAGTGTTTTATTTTTATTCTCCTAGGACTAAAAACTGATTCTCACACCACTGGCCCAAACAAAACCCACCATATAGAAATAAAATTATGAAAAATTATTCTCATGGTGTAATCTTTTCACTGAAACTGTGAAAAGCAAACCTCTTCAACAATGTCTTTAGAGAAATAAGGTGTTACTTGATTCTGGCCAGAATGTGTAACAAAATTAATTTCATGCACACTTAGGCTGGGTGTGCAGAGAAAATCATTCCATGACACATGAGTTTGACTAGATTTTTCCAAAACTTTATACAGTCTGACCCCATAGAAATCCATTGGTTTAATGTTCATTGGTTTGAAGGTGTGGAGTTGTTAGGATTTGGTTTCCTGTTGCACCCGGATTTCTGTGCCTGTGATGTGAATTAGGTGGGCACTCCTGGATTTCCTGCTCAGCCTTTTCCAGACCAGGTGTCTCCAGCTGTGCCTGGGGCAGTGTCTGGGGTAGATGTTGGTTGATGTTTGCTGCTGGGTGTGGATGTTTTGTTGATGGTCGTTATCTTGGGGGAATCTTTTGGGCTATTCCCAGTCTGTTGAGATGTTAATTTCATCTCTGCTGAGTGCTGGAAAAGTAACATTAAAATTCCTTTCCCCAAGGCAAAGGCAAACCAAGTCCATTTAGAGAAATAAGATTTTAAACGATTTTAAAGTTGGTCTATTTTGCCAGCAGCTAATCCCAGGCAGGGCAGAGTGTGAGTGGAATTGAGAGGCAGAGTGGAATTGTCCCGGTGCCTTCCCCAGCAGCTGTGGCGAGGGCAGGCACAGAAAGGCCTGAAGCTGCAAGAGTGAGAGCAAGGATTGTCCCGCAGTGGCTGGAGATGGCAAAGGAGGGTGCCCAGGCCGAGGATTTGAGCAGAGGATCTGTGGGCAGGCCCAGGGGCTTCCCCCGCTGGGGAGCCCTGGCTGCTGCTGCGTTGCCTTCAGTGCAGGCTCAGGGGTGGCCTGTTTAATATTCCCTTCCAATTCAGATTTCTGAGTCTGGAAGAGCCATGGCTGGGGCATCACTCATTTTACTTTTTTTTCGTTTTCTTATGTTTTTTTCACTTTCTTATGTCCACTCCATAATATGGAGGCTATCTGGGTCTAAGGAAGTCACACAATGCTCAGGCTAGAAAAAAGAATCCTCAATCCAGCTCCTGCAGTTCCCTAATTATCCTAAGAATTGCTACAGCTCAATTTTAGTCCTGGGAAATCTTATTTCTGAGATTCCCTGAACCTTATCTGAATCAATGCACCACAAACCCTCAGTCAAAAAATGTCCCAAATATTTAACCATTTTCTCCACCGTTTGCCCTTTCTTTTTTTTCAGATACTGAAAGCTGGTTTTTAGCCTGAAAATGAAGCCTCACAGAGGCTTCCTCTACCTCTTCTCCTTGTCCTCCTGACTGGATCAAGTCATCCACATCCTGCATTAAGCCAGTCCCTGGGGGTGAGGTCAATTCCTTTGATATTTCCTGCAAGGCTTGCCCCAATCAGGCCGGTGCTTCCGTGCATCCCTGCAGAAGGACCGTCCATGTCTTGAGCATTTTCCCTTCTACCTCTTGTTGCCAGCCCAAGGCAGAATTGTGTTTGCATCCTCTGGAAGTGGGCAGATCCCCAGAAAGCATCTTTTGCATCAAGTTCTGAATGGCAGCAGTGTGAGGAGGGCACCTGGTTCAGGATGGTGTGAGGATCTGAGAGTGTGGGGTGCCTCGTTTTCATCATATCATTTCTTCTTCTTGGGTCCTGCAGCATTCTGTGGATTCCATTGGATTTCTTGTTTGGCAGGATAGGAGCATTCTAGGGAGCCATCCCTGGCTCCCCAAGCCGTGCCTTGAGCAGGACTCACAGACAGGCTGTGAGCCCTTCCTTCCCTCCCTTGGAACAGGGGATTGCTTTTCGACACCTCTTGTCCTGGTTGCTTCAGGGAAATCTGGAGAGGCTCCATATCTAATTTTGCCAATTTCCGTGGGGCTGCCCACACTTGTGGGTTCACTTCAGCCTAGGCTCTGCCTGGCATTTGACACAGAGGTAGAACAGAACCAGCCTCTGTATCACCTTTTGCAACATTAATTTGCATTCCCCATTTAGCCATCAAATCCCTTCCCAGTAAATTACAATCACAATTGTGAGCAAATAAAAATTCCTGCATTTTAAACCTATTCCCCACATCTGCTAATAGTGGCTGAATAAAACAGACCCACTCATCTTTCCCACTTAGTGCCTTAATAATTTAAATATTCCCTAACTCCTTTGGTTGTAAGATTCTGAGTGGATGGAGAGGCCCCTGTGTCCATCAGGAAAGGTCTCCTCTGGATCCAGAGCCACCCTGAATGTTCCCAAGGGCTGCAGTGTGGTGGGTCCCTGGTGGAATGGGAGCTGTGACACTGCTAAGAATCCGTGTCCATCAAGGGCTGGACTTGCTCGTGCTGAGGGTGCTCCTGTCTGTGCTTGCAGTGTCCTTGTGCCCTGCAGCTGGAAGGCTGATTCCTTGCCAGGGGCTGTTTGGGTGGGCTGTCCCCTGGCCAGGAGGGCAATGCCTGTGCCAGGTGCTTGTGGCCGAGGGTGTCCCCTGGGTGCTGGGGCCCCCTTGGGCCCTGGGCTTGATCCCTCAGGGGCTGTAGGAACTGTGCCATGGCCTTTGCCTTCAGCTTGGCCTTTTGCTCATCCCTTGCTGCATTCAGCTGCTGAGCCTTTGTGAGCAAGTGCTGCAGGGGCTTCTTCTGGCCCTGCTGCAGCCCCCCTCAGTGCCTGGGGGTGCTCATCCTGTGGCAGCTGCTGAGCTTTCTGCAAAATCCTTCCTTTCTCCAGGGACCCACCAGGAAATCCTTAAGAGATCCTCTGGATCCTTGCAGGTCTAATCCCCATTTCTGAGCTGTTCCTTCCTCGTGCTCGCTGTGCTGAGGCTCCCCTCCCCAGCCCGTATCCCAGAGCCGGTCCCTGTCCTGCCGCAGTGTCCAAAGGCGGCCCCCCCGGCGGGCAGGGCCGGCAGCTCCACGGGGCCGGGCAGCGGCCGGGGCGTCCCGCAGCCTCCTGGGGGCCGGGGGCCACTGCCGGCCCTGCCCGGGGGGTGCTGGGCTCAGGCAGCGCCCGGCGCTGAGCCCCGGCTGCCCCACAGCCCCGGCCCGGCCCCACAGCTCCCCACAGGCCCCCAGCCCGTGCTCCCGGTGCCGCAGCTCTGCGCCCGCTCCTGCCGCTCCCAGCTCAGAGAAACCCCCTGAAATCCTGACCTCCTTGTTTTCCTGGCCTGGAAAACTGGGATACAAAGGATCTGAGTCAGCTGGCAAATTCTGAGGATAAGACCATGCTGAAGCACATCCCAATCCTCAGTGTTTTTCTCTTTTTTTCAATCATCCTTTTTTTTCCCCCATAGATTCCTGCTGCTGCTTCTTGCCTTAAGCACATTCCTGCACACTCCCCTCTTCGTTTCCCCTTTGGCTGAAGTACTTGAGAGGTACAGACTTCCCAATGCACCTCCTACATACCCCCTTAATATGCACCCCACTTTTGTATAGCTAAGGATATTGATGGCTGTGTTAAGTCTTTGTTGTTCTTCTGGAAGCTGACGACCTCCACATGCTTCCAGGACCTTGGCTGAGCAGCAGTCTGTGTCATCAATTAATAACATTTTGTGCAGCTGATGGCTCCTCCTGTCACTTCCTTATGTCCACGTCCCTGGCCCTATGTCCAATGAGGTTGACGGGATCAGTTTGTGAAGAGCCTTTGTTGTTCTTCCTTTGCTGGGGTTCCCCCGTTTTGGGGCCATCCCCCCTGGAGCAGGGTGTCCCCCCTTGGTGCAGGCACAGGGCTCAGGCAGGGCTGAGCCAATCAGAGCGCGCGGCGCTGATGACTCATCAGTGTCCAGGCAGAGCCGCAGCTGCCAGCGTTGCCCAGCTGGAGCCCAGCTGCGCCCCTCCCCCCCGGGCCTTGGCGCCCCCCTTGAGGGGAATTTGGGGAGGTGGGAGGGGGGAGCGCCAAGGCCGGGCCCCCCCGCGCTGTGGTGGCGGGAGCGGCTGCAGTGGGGAGCGAGTGCGGGCGGAAGCGGCCGAGAGCCCAGCGCTGCCCCAGGCCGAGCTGGCCCAGCTCCATCCGTGCCCCTGCGGTGGGATGCTGTGGGACTGGGGGGGAAGAGGGAGGCGGCAGTGGGTGCTGGGCCTGGGGGCAGGGGGAGAAGGGAAGGAGAAGCAGGACTGAAGAACAAAATGGTCAAAATATGTACCTGGGGTTGTGCAGAAGGTGGAGGCGGAGTGTGAGGTGTAGAGTAGGGACACAGGGGGTAGAGGAGCACAAAGAGGAAGCAGCACAAAGTTCATCCCTGTCTCTGGAGGTCCCCCAGCCCCAGGAGCATTTCTCCCCCCTGATAAATGCAGCAGGTGACTGGGGAGGGGCATCCACAATTTTGTCTGGGCTGAATCTTGGTGTTTCAGAGCTTTATTGGGCTAAATGTTGGTGCTTTGGTTTCTTGTGAGGGCTGAACCTTTCTATTCTGCAGGGATTTTTAAATGTATCTCATTGTTTGATTAGATATGGATCTCTTTTGATGTTTGGAGGATGTTTGGGCCGAATCTTTGTGTCCTGGAGGTTATTATAGACACAAGATGCCCAATGAATTTCTGAGATGAACCTGAGCAAGGAGGAAACCCCAGTCCAAGGCGCTCTCCTGTTGTTTTCCCCCCAACCAGGATTTTACGTTCCCAAACTGTGTTGAGATGGAAGAGAAGAAAAAGGCCCAGAGATCCCACACGAGGAGGGGCTGCAAACCCAGTCCAGGGAGCTGCGAGGAGGAAAGATCCCCCCAGTGCCAGGAACACGGCCAGAGATCCAGCCGGAGCTCAGAGCTGGGGGAGAAGCCCCACAAGTGCTTGGAATGTGGGAAGGGCTTCAGAAAGAGCTCCCAGCTGATCCCACACCAGAGGATCCACACTGGGGAAAAGCCCTACGAGTGTGGGGAATGTGGGAAGAGCTTCAGCGAACGCTCCACCCTGAGGAAACACCAGATGATCCACACTGGGGAACGACCCTATGAGTGTGGGAAATGTGGGAAGAGCTTCACCAACACATCTTACCTGATGATACACCAGGTGATCCACACAGGGGAACGGCCCTACACCTGCTTGAAATGTGGGAAGAGCTTTGGGTGGAGCTCCCACCTGAGAAAACACCAGCGCATCCACACTGGGGAGAGGCCCTACGAGTGTCCCCAGTGTGGGAAGAGCTTCTCAGACAGCTCTAACTTGACCCAACACCAACGGAGGCACCAGTAAGGGAAGCCCTGCGAGTGCCCCAAGTGCGGGAAGAGCTTCGTGCGCTGCTCCAGCTCCATCCCCCATGGGAGGATCGGCGTTGGATGATCCCCAGTGACCCCCGTTGGGCAGAGCCCTGGTGATCCGTGGTCCTGGTGATCCGTGTTGGGAAGACACCTGGCTGGGAGGCTCCACATCTTCCTGGCTCCTTGTAGGTACCTGGATAAAAGCAGGGGAATGAAAATCCAACAGGATACAGAATGACAATGGGAATTGTTGACTTTCAATCCTCGAGAACATTTTGACTCATGAGTTGTGTGGGCAGAGAAAAGGGGGTGACACCGGGCTTGAGGGCACCAAGGGGAGCACACACGCTCTGTGGGGTGGGGAGGACATGACCCCCGTGACCCCCCCTTCACCTTCCTGCGCAGGCAGAAGCCGAGCCCCAGTGCCAGGAAGATGAAGCCCAACATGGAGCCCCTGATCCCCGTCAGCATCTTGCTGCGGGTGGCATTTCACGCATCCCTGGGGCAACTGCCAGGGTCAGGATCCCCAAAACCTCTCACAGACATCCCAACCTCCTCCAAGGACCCTCCCAGTCTCCCCCAGCCCACCCAGGACCCTCTGAAACCTCTTTTGGAGTCACTAATTTTAAACAATTAAGAATTAGAGAAAAATTAGAGATTATGGCTAGAGATAGGGCTTGCTGGAACTAGTTAGAGTTAATGATTTAAGTGAGAAGCAGGATTTGAGATAATGAATCTTGAACTTAGGTAAAAAATTACTTGTCATTGTATGTTTGTTCAGCTGTGCTTATAATGTGAAAAGAGAAACTGATGAACGCGTTCAGGAAGATCACAGACCTTACATCTGGAAACCCATTTCAAAGTCACAAGGGAGGAAACTGGAGTTGTACCAAATGTCATTTGTAATGTCAACCATTGTAAAGGTAGAAAGGTGAGAGTAAGGAAGAGCAGTTTTCCTTCATCTCTTGATGACCCCTACTTGCCAAAACGACCCCCTCCTCAAATTAGGGAGCCCACCACACAGGCATAATGACTTTTTAAATCATTACCATGCATTTTCACCAAACCTGGGGAATGGGAAATGTTAGCATTATGCATATGCATTAGTATTAATATATATTAGTATTTTGGATATTTAAGACTTTTGTAAATAAATAGACACTGGAATCTTTTGTCAACTTGCAGTGCATATTAAGGGGTGACTCCCGCACTCGCCCAGTGCTGTGATTAAACATCCACTTTGTAACTTTAAACTGTTGGAGAGGTTTTTTGTCCATTAACAGATTGATGTTGATACTGGATCAATATTGCTATTTTGTTAAATCACTCCCAGTCTCTTCCCAGCCTCCCCAGGACCCACCAGAGCCCCTCCTGTTCCTCTCAGGATCCCACAGCCCCCTCCCAATTTCCCCCCACTGCCCCAGGACCCCCAAACCCTCTCCCAGTCCCTTCCCAGCCCCGCCAGGACTCATCAAGACTCCTCCCAGTCTCTTCCCAGCACAACCAACCTCATCCCAATCCCTGCTTTCCAATCCCCAATCTCCTTCCAGCTCCTCCAGGCTCACTCAAATCCCTTCCAGTGACACCCAGCACCCCCAAACTCCCTCCCAGTGTCCACCAGGACCCCCAGAACCCCATCCCACCCTCCCCAACATCCTTCAAACCCCTTCCCAGCCACCCTAATCACCTCAATCCCTTCCCCACTTTAAACCATGCCATGTCAAACTCCCTCCCAGTTCCTCCCAGCGCACCCCAATCCCCCTCCCGTTCCCCCCAGTGCCTCCCCCGCTGCCCCCGGCGCTGTGGGGGCCGGGCCGTGCCCCAGTGCCGGCTCAGGGGGTGCTCCAGGCTGACGTGCTCCACCTGGCAGCTGGAGCTGAGCCCGCATTGCCGGGGGCGGTTTCCAGCAGCACCAGGAGCTGCTGGCTGCAGCTCAAGGGCAGCAGCGAGATGGACACACAGGGATGGGCACTGGGAGAGATTGGGGACACACTGGGATCAGCTGGGTGTTAAATGGTGCCAAGGCCGGTCAGCTCTTCCTCAGCTCCACACCGGGAGTGGAACACACTTTGGGAGCAGGATGACCCGAGGTGTGGCTTAGAGCAATGCTCTACAGCACTTAACAGCTGTCAGACACAGTGTGGAGGCAAGAATGGGGGAAGGTGTTTTTTTTTTTTTTTTTGTTTTTGTATTGGATTTAAGGGAAAGCTTTAATCTCCCAAGGGTCCAGAGACAAAAGACACAGAATACAAGTGTACAGCAATTTCTATATGGGGAGGGTTCAGGGGTGGATACAAAACTTCAACCAGTGAGGGATATCCTGGGGAGGGGAATAGGACACATGGATCAATGGGGTGCTGTGGATTAGGGGATTTCCAAAGGGGACGTCCAAGCAGGGGGTTGGCATAAGGCAGGATTGACAGGGAACATTTGGGAACAAGGGGCAGGGTGGACAAGATTGATAGGGAAGGTGCTGGAAAAAGGGGTTGGGATACAATGATGGGCAGGGCAGGGGAGGAGATAACTTTGGGTTAAACCAACAAAGCAGAGGAGTAACAGAACAAACCACTTATACAAACAACTTCAAACTTTGAATTAAACAAAAACACACCACAACATCTCCCCCTTTTCTGTTTAAAAGGAAGAGCTGTGGTTTTGGGGGATCCATTCTCATTTTGGATACACGTCTCCCCAGCAGGGCTGGTCAGCTGGCACTTCTCCCTGATTTACCTCTGCCGTGGGAGAGCCCTGGGAGGGCTCGCTGAGCCTTGTACAGCGGGGCCTGCCGGGCCAGGCCGGTCCCTGGCTCGGCTGCAGGGGGGTCCCAGGGTGTGAGGATGGAGGGTTTGGGAGGGTTCCAGTCCTGGATACAGGGGTGCAGGGGGGTCCTGGTGCAGCGGAATGGGAGTTCAGGGGGGTCCCTTCCCATGTTCTGGGGTTCAAGGGGTCCCGGTGCCTGAAAATGGAGGTTCAGGGGGGTCCTGGTGCCCAGGAATGGGGGTTCTGGGAGGTTTCCATTCCCGAGAATGGGGGTTCAGGGGATTCCAGGTTCCAGATAAGGGGTGCAGGGTTTTTGGGGCCGGGGAAGGGGGTACCAGGGGATCCCGGTGTCCCGAAATGAACATTCATGGAGAGTCTTTGTGCCCAGGAAGGGGGGTTCGCCTGGAAATGGAAGTGCAGGGTTCCCCATTCCCAGTGTAATGAATGGAATTGATTCGTGATAACTAAATTGCAACCGTTATTAAAGTTATTATTAGAAACGATCAAGAATTAGTGTTACAAAGCAGATGTACCCCTTTGCAGATGTTACACGTCAAAATTAAGGTACAGGATGTAATTTAGAAAATAAATGGTCAGTAAATTCAGAAAATGGAGGAAACTTATGGGAAACATTAATGAATATAGTATAAGTATACAGTATGTAAGTTTAGCTTGAAGTGCTTTGTTTCATACGTGAGGTGAGGCGAGACCCCCCCGTACACCCCGGATCGGTTTTGCTTATGCCTTAACCATTTGTAACCACTGGCCAATTATATTCATATATACATATATATATATAAATATGTATCTGAATATATCTACTAAATTGTATCTCTTTTTTACTAAACTGTATTCTTTTAATAGATTGTATTCTTTTATTATTTTGTATCCAATTTATTAAACTATATTATCAATTAATTAAATTTGATTGTTTGGAAATTTGAAAGTCATTTATAACACTGCTATATCAAAAGCAGGTAAAAGTGATTACAAACTGTGCTATATCAAAATCATTGTGATTATAATAATTTGGAAAAGCCAACACATAATAGCAAAGGGCAACAACAACAACATAGTTATTTATCACAAACACAGGGCAGGATTTTCCCTTGCATGGAGCACTTGGGCCTTCCCCGGGCCCCTTCTGCCCTCCCGCAGAACCAGAGGCATTTTCCAGCGCACACAGTTTGTAAGCAAGAGCCGGCTGCAGCCCAGAAGGCTCCAAGCGCCTCCTTCCAGGCTGACTCTGCAGATGCCGAGGCTGCTCTGGGCTCTGCCAGGCTCTGCTGGGGCTCAGCTCTGGGCGAGGCTGGGCCCGCTCTCCCCTCGCAGTGCTCCGGGCAGCTGAGTCACAGCGGGAGAAGGACAGGACACCTCAAGGGACTGGAGGTTTAACAGAGATTTTATTCAAATAACTGCCAGAACAAACAGGCTGTCCTAACTACCCTAACTAACTCACAGTTCTAACATTACTAACTACTTCTCCTAACTAATATAACAAAAGGCTGTCCTCCTGAGCTTCATCTCCTCCGCTGCTCCCTCAGTTGCTTTGCTGCAGTGATCAGAGGGGTCAGGCTGGAGAGAGGCTTGGCTGATGACAAAAATGGGTGCTGCCCAAGGGATAAAAAAGAAAGAAATGAACTGTTACTTTCCAGACTCAAGTTCCTCACAGGCTCTGTTGCAACAGGACAAAGGGGAATGGTTTGAAAGTCAAGAGAGGGAAGCAGGCTCAGATTAGATCTCAAGAAGAATTGTTGTAGCAGGAGAGTGGGGAAACACTGACAGAGGGAGCCCAGAGATGCGGGAGGTGCCTCCTCCCTGGAAACATCCAGGCTCGGGTCAGGCAGGGCTCTGAGCCACCTGATGTGCTTGAAGATGTCCCCGCTCGTGGCGAGGCACCAGGTCCAGATGAGCTCGACAGGAGCCTGCCAAGCCAAAGCAGGCGAGGATTCTGCTTGCTTTGCGTGTGAAAAGCAGCGGGACTGGAGATGAAGGGAGGGGGGCCCCACAAGAAAAGCCCTCCCTGGCGCTGCCGTTTCCCCCGCAGCCGCTTGGCATTCACCTGCAGCAGCTCCTGGGCAGAGAAGCGCCGCTCCTCGTCCGGCTCCAGGCTGCACTCGAGGAAGTCCCGCAGCAGAGCCGACAGGCGCCTGGGCTCCTGCAGCTGCGGGGTCCCGTTCTGCCGGATCAGAGCGCGGGCCTGCAGGAAAAGCAAACACAGCGCTCTGACAGCTTCCTCCATACCCACAAGTGCTCACATCCAGCCCGCTTTCTCTGCCCCAGCTCCCCGGACACTTTCCTCCCTGGCAGAGATGCTGCTGCTCACAGCTCATTTTTCTGGGCCAGCCAAAAAACCCAAACCCTGGTGCAGCCACAGCCATTGCAACATCCAAATGATCTTGCCTTCAGAGCCGATTGCATTGGCTGACTTTGTCAGTAGGAACCTCCATCAGAAATAGCCCATTTTGCTTCTCCAAATACGGACACCATATTTACAGGCCATTTTCAAGAGTGAGTGTGGTCTGCCTGTGTTATTTCAAAGGATTCTTACATCAAATGCATCTCTGCAGTGCCACTGACACTCAAGTAAATGCATTCCTGATGCCCCATCCCAGAAACTGCCAGGCAAGGAACAGCAGGTTTATGTGGCTGAAAGCTCAGGCTTGGTGACACAGAGAAAGTAGCTTGGACTAGGAAAGAAATATGTTAGACTACGGGGATGTTAAACAATCATCTTCATGTTGTAGACAAGTTTCCCAGTGAGAAGAGCCAGGGGGGAGTTCATCTCACAAAACCTCTTTTAGAAACTCCTTCAGAAAACTTGTTGGGTTTGGGTGTTGGGGTTGGTTTGGGGTTTTCTACAAGACAACATTAGAGCTGATGCACTTGCTTCATGTATTTGAGTCATCCTCACAAGAGCTGCAACAACTTTAAATCCCAAAGCAAATTGTTGCTGGAAACTGCAGAATATTTGCCTGTGTTCAGGCTCAGGTGCTGTGGGAATTCCCTTTGCGATGTGCAGAAACCTCCAGCTGCTCCTCCCAGTGCAGGGTCACCCTGTGCTCACAGGCCTCTGCAAAGCCTGGAGAATTTGCCTCTTACCATGGCCCCCGTTTGCTGGAAGTAAGGAGGTTCTCCTTCCACCATCTCGATGGTCACAATGCCAAAGGACCAGATGTCCACCTTGGGGCCGTAAGGAGAACTGGTCACAACTTCTGGGGCCATCCAGTGAGCAGTGCCCACCATGGAGCTGCACTGGTCCTGCTCAGGGCTGAGCTGAGCGCAGAGGCCAAAATCAGCTGAGGACAGAAACAAGCACTGTCAAAGGCAGCTGCAATGAGGAAACCAAGCACAAAGATTCCCCACTCTCAGTCTGAGAATGCAGTGCTGAATCCAGCTGGAAAAGTCCTCAGGGCTGTAGCCAAGGAAAGATGGAACTGGACCCTTAAAGAAGCCCTCAGCTTTCATGCTTGGCTTTTACTGATTTCCTTTGAAGCTTTAGATTGCAACTCCTGCCCCTCTGGGAGGGCCATACCCAGAGCAAAGGCACTCCTGACACCCTGCTCCTCTCCTGAGCTCTCTGCACGGGGCAGCCGCTCTCAGCTGGCAGCAGGGGCCGGGCAGTGCCACCAGCAGCACTTGTGGGGCTCTGGCCCTCACTGGGAAGCAGCCCCACAGCCGCACCCCGGGAGCGCCGTGCCTGGCCAGGAACACCCACCCAGCTTGACAGAGCCGTCCATTCCCAGAAGGATGTTGGAGCTCTTCAGATCTCGGTGGATCACCCGGTTGGAATGGAGGAAATCCAGGCCCTGCAGACACTGAGAGACAACAAGAAACACGAGGGAAAAAATCAGTGGCTGGAATATATCACACAAGAAAGGACAGTTTAGAATTCTGCCAGCAGCAACTTTGCTCTGACAGCCCAGGAGTGCAGTGCAGACAGGCTCCAGGCAAAAGGTTTGTGAGAAATGAACTTGTAAAAATTCGTAAAAATCTAAATAAATGTATATAACAATAACGAAATAAAATATAAAGTACAGTATGACACACAAGCCCTTCCCAGATCTAGCCACGAATTCCCACTCAAAGGATAACGATCCTAGCCGGCGCCCATCAACAAAAGAATAGACAGGACGCGGCCCATCAAGCTGACAGAAAAAAAAAAAAAAAAAAACTCCTCAAACTGACAAGGACAGGCTCGGTGACCATCAACGGGGAAGAATAGGCAGGACACGAAACATCAAGCCAAAACGGAGAGGCACCGACGAGATATTCATCACCGGACCCGAACACCTCGCCTTGCGGGCTACCGTTGGGGGAAGCCATCAAGTAAACAAAAGGAAAAATCCAGCCGAAATATCCATCGGCTCCAACCCGGATCCAGCCATCCCATCCGGATGGCCTGAACCACAAGAGCCACTCAGAATTTCTTTACATATGAGGAGACTCGGTCCGGACGTCCATTCGACTCTATTCTCCAATGCCAGGAAATCAATTCATACGACAATCAAAGACTGTTGATGAATGGTGCCTGCCTGGAATTCGGCCTCAAGGCTAAAAATCCCTATAAAAACCCCGGACAGTTTACCCTCCTTGGTGGATTTGGGAACACCTATACCTTTGGGTATAGACCCCTGTCCACCCAGCGCTGCGCTGTTTGTTTTATTGTGGTTTTCCCTAATTGTTTATTTTTTTATAAAAATTGTTTTATAATAAATTGTTTTTATTTAACCCAAATCTGCCTTTGCATTTATAACAGATTGGTGCCGTGACTCGGATCGGAGAAACTGCGGGGAATCTCGCTGCCCAGGACGGGTACCCCCGCTGATTTTGGCGGCCTGGTGAGTTGAGAACCCCCGTAGTTCGTTCCGATATCCGAACCAAATTTAGGCGGAGGTAAAAACCACAATAAAAAGGATAAATCCGGATCGGAGAGCTCGGAAGGCACGGAGCCTTCGGGAGCCGCGGCTTACTTTGCTCGTAAAACG